>NC_064640.1:487191155-487494185 GCF_023864345.2 Schistocerca serialis cubense | reverse complement strand
TCCATACCACCACTTCTTCCTCTAAAATTAGCCAAACAGTTGTGTTCTTTATGTTCATTGACTTTACAATATTTGCAATATTTAGACATTATCTCCACATCTAACACTTTACCGGCGTCTACACTCGTGGCAGTCACTACTCCATTCAGAGAAGTATGTTCTCTTTCCTGCCAACTTCCATCAAGTGCAACTACAATATCCGAACATCCATCATTTTCTTCCACTGTTTCCGTAGCAGCCAGTTTCATGCTTTCCTCACTGACCTCACATATAGCCGTCCTGAGTGGCCGTGCGGTTCAAGGCGCTACAGTCTGGAACCGAGCGACCGCTACGGTCACAGGTTCGAATCCTGCCTCGGGCATGGATGTGTGTGATGTTCTTAGGTTAGTTAGGTTTAATTACTTCTAAGTTCTAGGCGACTGATGACCTCAGAAGTTAAGTCGCACAGTGCTCAGAGCCATTTCAACCATTCTGACCTCACATATAGCTTTCTCAAATATTTCAGTTAGTTTTTCAAATTTATTTGGTGGTTGATGTAAGTTCATCACTGAACAAAATGTTCTCTCTTCAGCCATGCCCTTGCCAATGGATCGTAAGGCATACACTAATCTAGTACTGATTTCATAAGGGCCACTAGCAACTGGTTTTGAAGAAGTCATAAATGAAATCGCAGCTGAGCATTTAGTGCGAATTAAATGCAAAGCAATTGCTAGGCCCTTTCTCCCACTGGCACTCTCACAATTTTTCACACTCTGGGACTCACCACACTGTCTACATTGTAAAATTTAGAAATTACATCCGATAATATTCTCAAATTTATAATAATGTTACTGCACCCCTTGTCCCTTACAGCAAATTCGTTGTAACTCTCTTGAAATGGTGAGAGCTTCTTTGATGATGCACTTGTTGAAGAATTACAGATAGAAACATCGTTGCCAGGATACATAACCTCTTGTACAGAAAGCTTTCTAAACTTGTTTCCACTAAAATGCCTTTACGTTTCGTCATCTTCAATAAACACAACAAAACACACGTAAACAAGCACTGCAAGCGGAAGTATAACAACTACTCGCAATCACACTTGACCAAAACTAACAGCGTGTTTGAAAGCTTGTTGTCTACAAACAGCAGAAAATAAAAAAAATACCGACCGTTGCCTTCCAAGGATAGCCAACACACTCGGGAGTAAAAAACAAAATCCTAACGTGCAATGTAGGGGATATAATGACCTAAAATGTATGCAGAATAGTGGGTGACAGAAAAGTGGGCGTGGCACATAAACACACGTGGTATGAAAATGCTCTTTAAATGCCCGAAAAAAAATTTTTCAGCAAAATCGTTTTCAGAGTACTTAAAAAATACATTAATCTATCGAGATATGATGAAAACCGTAAATCGATTTTTTTCGACCTGAACCACCGTGTGGTCCCCTTAATGTAGAAAATCAGTCATGCCAGAACGATGTCTGTTGAAATAACAATATCTTTTTCGGGTGTATTTTTCCCAAAAGCACTCGCTCCACACACAGCTCAAACCTTTCGAGTTGCCTCCTCTGCATTCACCCCTTCATTATACCAAAAGTAAATATTGTGTTGCAGATGTTACATCTTTTTCCGCTTGCGACCCAATTTTACAACGCTTAACTGTAGTACATGATTTTCTAGTATGTAAAATCTAATGCTTAATTTCAGGGTATAACTAGAACTGCAACTTCAAAAATAACAGTTCATACATACACTGAGACGGCCGGAGTGGCCGTGCGGTTCTAGGCGCTACAGTCTGGAGGCGAGCGGCCGCTACGGTCCCAGGTTCGAATCCTGCCTCGGGCATGGATGTTTGTGATGTCCTTAGGTTAGTTATGTTTAAGTAGTTCTAAGTCTAGGGGACTGATGGCGTCAGAATTTAAGTCCCATAGTGCTCAGAGCCTGTTTTGTACAATTAGACTCATAACCTTAAACTTGGGTCGATATGTGGTAAAAAAAAAATTATAGTTAGACGCGAACACACATGCTTAAGTTTAGAATCCACGACGATTATCCCTATACCACGGGCTAACACATTATGACGACATCTTGGAAGTAGACAACACTTCCTCCTGACACTTCCTCATCTTACAGTCTTTAATGTATCTAATAGTGCATTTTAAATACGACAGTATGCCATCTTAGGCACTGTATAACATTAAAATACTTGATAATGGTAGTTTGAAGTCGAAATCATGAGCGTGTAAATGTAACACTGAAATTAAAAAACAGTCTAATGGTGGTACTAACGATAAAGAAATATATTATAACTGTGGCCTCACATTATGAAAAAATTGTTAAATGCATCTTACAGTGTTGCCAGATTGTGCAGATAGCCGGACTTAGCGTTTTCAGGGGCGGTCGGCTTTATTGGTCACCTTAAGTGAACGACTTGGACTTAGTCTCCTAATGAACCAGAAAAGTACAATCTAAAATTTATGTTAATGTGTGACTGCCATCCTAAACATTTGATCACAGGAGTACAGTAGGTAGGAAAAGAAACATACAGTGGTCCAGAACCACTGGCATATTTCTTGGAGGAAGACCAAGCGAAATCAGTTTACGACACCAATTCAAACATAACCGTAGATACTTTGCTTACGTCGTCACCCCTTCTGTCGGTGATATTGAATTATGGTGCTACTATGGTTTGAACAGTACGAAGGAACAAACAAGACAGTCCCAAAGAAGCTCTTCAAACTAAACTATGTTTCTCTTTGACTTCAGTACAAGTCAAAAATGGTATATTTTTCACAAAGAATGGCACAATGTTCTTAATACCTTCAACCACGCATTACATGCCAACTCTTTCCCGAATTACAGAAAAAAAACAGAAGTCGATGAATTTTAAAATGAAAAGAAAGGAGGGGTTGAATCATTTGACCAAATGGGCAAGACTTCCTCATGTTGAAGATGCACACGATGCTCTTCATGGTTGCATTTTGTTGGTTATGCAACGCAATGGGAATTAATGAATATTTAATATGGCAGTAGGTATGTGAAGCTCGAGGACTGAAATTATCTAAGAGACTGCAATTTCTTCACAGCCTTCGGCTTCATTTAGCACTGACAATTAAGCAACAGACAATGACCATCAGGAAACTTTCAAGTGATCTGCGGATGACGACAGAATCTGTCCCAAAGGAAATTAATATCTTTGCCGGCTAACTCATCGAATGAAGACAACAAATCACCAGCACCCGGTCCAAGACAAGGACGACGCAAGCTCTGCAAAACGAGTGGCAAGATGTATAAAAGGGAGTGCAGCGACCAAAGAAAATTCTTTGGAAAAATTATTGAAGATCATAAATTACTGTTATTGGCCTTTAAGTTTCAGCAAAAGAACAACTGCCATGGCAAAAGCTTGTTATTTTTATCCTATAACGAACTTTGTGATTATTTACATGTGCTTAACGTTCCAACAAGCAGTAGCATTGGGTTTATATATTGTATAAACCACGATGCGTATTTTGAACTAATGAAAGCATTAAAATTTGGAACAGTTTTATCATTTACATTGTAACAACTATAATTTTGAACTGGTTGAAAACAGCAAGTAAACAGCAAGTAAACAGCAAGTAAACAGCAAGTAAACGCACATTCACTCAGAGAACAGAACTAATAAAGGCAGAATGAAGACCATCCAATGAAATTTCGCGGCAATATGCTCCAGAAAATAGAAAAATGTTTCTTAAAATATAACGTTAGACGTAGCTTACATTTTAAAATGGTTCAAATGGCTCTGAGCACTATGGGACTCCACATCTTAGGTCATAAGTCCCCTAGAACTTAGAACTACTTAAACCTAACTAACCTAAGGACATCACACACACCCATGCCCGAGGCAGGATTCGAACCTGCGACCGTAGCAGTCCCGCGGTTCCGGACTGCAGCGCAGAACCACTAGACCACCGCGGCCGGCTGCTTACATTTTCACAATACCCTAAAACTTCGTGTAAAACGTAAGTTACAAATGTGTATGACAAATATGATGGCTCTAGGATTTACATGGTTGACTGTAATAACTCTGGTAAATAATATGTCAGCCACACCGACCGCTCGTTTAATGTAACGGATAAGGAGCATCCACAGCCACGTAACGGAACTGTTTTGGGGTTGTATTTATCAGAAAGTGGCCATACCATAGGGAGAGTTCACTCCACAAGGCGCGAAAAGGCCGTGTTCACAGCCTTTCATAAATTAGAAGAGCTTGAATGAAATTCTTTCTTCCAGAAGGGCTAGTCTTTCAAGGTTCGCAGAAAAGCTTCTGTGAAGCATGGAAGGTAGGAGACGAGGTACTGGCGGAAGTAAGGCTGTGAGAGCGGGTCGTGAGTCAGGCTTGGGTGAGGTTAGTTGGTAGAGCACATGCCCGAGTTCGAGTCTCGGTCCGGCACACAGTTTTAATCTGCCAGGAAGTTTCATAGAACAGCTTGAAATTTATAAAGCCAAAAAACAAGAGCCAGGAAGGAGATTCAATGGGCACACCGGCTCTGTACCCAATGCATGCTTTTCTTTATTTGACACTATTCTACATAAATCCCGTTTTTTCTTTCTTGCTATTTCGTTTCCCTCGCCCCACATAAGCTGTGGGGGTGGGAAGAGGGTGGGACTATCAGTGGTACAGTCAGTCCGATCTTCTGTCAATGACAATTTAAACTAAGTGAAAACACAAAAAACACTAACATAAAATGACATATTTACAAGTAAATTAAAATATCTTTTAAGGTGAAAAATAATAGACGTATTTAGATACATAATGAAGAAGGGTTTCTTCGTGTGTAATTTAAAATAGTGATAATGTAAAGTAAAAACAAAGAAAAAAGGAAAAGATTAGCTCATTTCAACATTTAAAACATGATGTAAGGAACTTTGATATTAAGAAGAGGTATTTTAGTATCACTAACAACTGGACGGACCTTGTCAGGGATTGACAATTCGTTGTTGAAGGTGGACGCTTACTGAGGATGGTAGGATTGTTGTAGTACAAGGATGGTGGACTGGTACATAGTACCCATGGAGCAGAACTGGCTGTTGGGAGACAAAAATGGAGGAGTAGATGGCATCAGTAAGCTGATTAAAATTTGAAGGGGAAAAGGATGTTGAGAAAGTGAGGGATGGGGAGAAAGTGGTGGGAATATTGTCGAGAGCAAAGGAGAGAGAGATCTGAGGAGGTTGAAAGGGTGTGGTGCGTTTAGATTGGTATGACAGGTAAATATAGGGACAGAGTTTATGGCCTTGGAAGGGGAGATAGTTGAAATATCTTTGGGAGACTATGTGGACGATTTGCAGGTGTAGGAGAGCTGGGATTTATCGGGAGAGGAGCGGGCTGTACTAGGGTTGGAAATGTTAATGGTTAAGACTGAATTACTGGAGTCAAGCTTGCTGGTAGTGTAGGTTGATCGTAGGTGTTCTATGTTAGGAGTCGTGGGAATTTGAGGAGTTGGTAAAGGATACTTGTGGGGGAACGTAAACGACACCAGAAGGTGAAGCGCAGTGCATGGCGATCAAGGATCTGGGGGGACTTTTACAACTTATGGGATGCAGATATCCACGCAACATTTGCGTAGCAAAATAGGGGTTGGATCAAGGTTTGTCAGGTGTGGAGCACAGTGGAGGTGTGCAATCCCCAAATTTAGGCAGTTAGTAGTTTTAGTCTATAGTGGGCGTTTGTTGGATGGCTAGTAGGTGGAGTTCCCATGTTAGTTGCTGGTTCATGGTTAGTCCCAGACATTTTAGTGTATTAGTTAACTGGATAGGACCATCATAAATGGTAAGGTAGGAGACATGAAGACGGAAGGAGTGGGTAGTACATCGTATAATTACTGCCCGAGTTTTGGAAGGATTGATCTTGTGGGGCCATCGGCCACATCAGTTGGTAAACTGACTGAGTTGGATTTGGGTGGATCGTTGGAATTTATGAGCTGTAGGATAGAATGTGAGAAACGTGATGTCATCTGCATACTGAAGGGGGTGAAGTCGTGAAGGTGGTTTGGGCATATCAGCAGTGTAGTGGAGATAAAGGAGAGGAAAGGGGACACAGCCTAGGGGCCTGCCTGTATTGGAGTGGAAGGTATAGGCATTTGTCTTCTTAATGGTGATATAGAATGTGTGATTAGGGAAGGAAGAATGCAGTAGGGTGGACATAATTAACTGGAAGTGGTTATGTCTGGAGTCTGAAGAGGAAACCAGAATGCTGTACATAGTTATAGGCTTTCTTTAGGTCGAGGGGGGAAAAATATCTGATTTACAGATGTTGCAGGTGTTGAACTGGTGAGGTAGGAGATGGGTGAGGCCATCAGAGTCGAAGGTGGGACGGAAACCAGACTAATTATTGAGAGGGAAATTGTGTTCGTTCAGGTATTGATGGATGCTTTGTGGGGGGATGGATCTGAAGAGCCTGCTGAACAATGAAGTGAGGCAGATGGGGTTGTAGGGGAAAGCGGCAATAGGGGCTTTGTGTGGTTTGAGAAAAAGTACGAATCTGGATGCTTTCCAGATTTCAGGATAGTAATCTGTGGGGAAGATATTGCCATAAAGGCTTGCAAGAGTGACTACAAAGCAGAAACTGCATTCCTTAAGGTGGTGATAGTAAATGAGGTCGCGACCAGGACATGTGTTGTGTCTTCTGCGAAGTGAAGGATGGAATGCTTTCCAGTATTTGGAAGAGGTAATGGGGACTGTAGATTTAAGTTTAGCGCCAGTCCTGGCGTGTTTTTTTTTCTTTTGCTGTCTGTAAATTTCTGATGTGTCTCTGTATTTGGCAGTGGTGTGTGAGTTTATCCCAGACACTAGACCTTAGAAAGGCGTTGTATAAGCGATGGGATTCTCAAAGAAAGAATAGGGCTTGGGTGGAGGGGGGGGGGAGGTTGGCAGAGGGAAGAGTGGGACACCGAGAATCTGTGGCCTTGATAGGGATCTGAAAGATGTAGGTGGAGGTTTACATGGTGTGATAGGGTTGGAGGAACATTTCATTAAGGATCAAGGTATCAACACTGTGATGGGACTAGATATGTATTAAATAGGCTTGTTGGTGGGTAGGGAAGTGATGTTGTGGTATAAGATACTGTATTACTGTCATACCATGATGAGACCCTAGGGAGTGGGTTATGTGGATAAGGGGATGGAGAGGTTTAAACGAGGGTGGACAGTTTGGAGGACAACTATGATAAATCTGATGATGTCTTTGGCAGCAGAAGCTGGCTGGAGTAGGTTTATAGGATGGAGAGGGTGATTGGTTGGGCAGATGAGAAATGTTAATTCTACTGTGATGGGTTGTGTTTGGCCTTGCACTTGGTGGAGTAGGTCAGGTGGGCACCATTGCATATGTTAAGGGTGGGAGGTGAGGCGATATTTTGGCATTGCTTGTTGAAGTGTGAGTCTTTACAGTGAGAATGGGTGAGAGAATTTTCACTGTGTTATCACATATCGATACCACGCCACAGGTGTTGTTAAATTGATAACGGAATTGGATGTTTCCATTTGACACCAACAGCGGTCGCGCAGGATTGGGCAGACCTAATTGTGTGTACCCACAAAACCACACCTCCAGTGGCTCAGTACCATGAGTGCCCTCTGCCACCCCAATATTGGATAGCCAGTAACATTTGTTCCGTCCACTCGCGCTCAGAGCCACATTGCTACATGAGGCTACTCAGACGTCACACAATGGCAGCTCCATCATCATAGTTGTTGCTGTTGTGATAGCTGGACTCTGTTTCTTGCTGCAGTATTTGAATTGATTCTTTGTACCCTTGGAGTAAATCTTTTGTTAGTTTTTTAACCCATTCACTAATCATTTTTGCTTTAGTGCAGCCTTCCTGCGATAACAGTTGCCACACTATTGTATATTCCATCTCACTTTATCATAGTGTGTGAAGTGATACACAACATTACTACCAGGAGTGTGGTGCACCCTATAAGTGTGGCATTTCTGGCAATGGTAGGACTGGCGCATTGATGTGGAGGTTTCAACTTCATATTAGCGTTTGTATATTACGGCACCCTTCCTAAGGAGGTGAACGATGGTGGGGGCAAACTCTGTGAAGACTGACACACACAATCTGAGACTGTGCGGATTTCCAAGTCAGAACCGTAATTCAATTCACATATCACCTCCTCTGCCAGGATCTGAGGTCTCACCTTTCTTACCATGGGAGTGGGGTTGGGCACAGAGGCTATGGCCTTTGGATTTGGAGCTGATGTTGATGGGAGTGAGGGGACATGAGGGGCAAAGGTAACATTTGATATTCTAGGGAGGATGTCTGAGTGGAAGTTGGTATTCTCGGATTTGACGGGGATGAAATCCTTGTGGGGAATGATTTGGGTGATAGGAGTTAGAGGGTTGTATTTTTTGATTTTGGGAAAGAGGGAAAAGTTGCAGGCGAGGAAGGTGTGTCCATGTGTTTAGTAGCATCTGGAAGTGTATGAGATGCTTTGATTGTAGAGCTGGTAGTAGGGTCTATGTTATGGGGCTTCTGTGGTTCTTTTGTGATTGTAGGATGGGTTGAGTGTTAGAGAAATGAAGAAAGTGGAATATAAAGCTGTGCATGTCCTTCCACTTGGCTTCAGTTGTTAGGGCAGATTCTGGACTTTATTGTGGCTTCTGGCATACCTACGGTAACATGAAGAGATGTTATTTTTGTAGGTGATGTAGGAGAATTTATTTGTGTGGGACTGGAAGTGAGGGACAGGCAAAGGAGGTTGGGAAGAGTTTGTGGAAAGGGTAGGATAGATGAAGGAAGTGACTGCAAAAGGAGGCGAGACAGTGGGAAGGGGAGAGTGGATATAGAGTGGTGGACCACGGAAAGTGGTCCACGTAGTGAAAGTGGGAGCAGAGGAAGAGGTGGAGTAGATGATGGACATGACTGAAATGTCCACAGTGTTTCAGGGAGGCAGGAAACGGAAATTCGACGATAATTATTGGTAACAGATCGCTGATGAGATGATGGGGGTGATGACAGCGTGGTGCTGTGTGATATGGCAGTAGATGAGGACGGCGGCAGCGGCGACGAAGATGGAGGCAGCGAGTAGCCTGGAGGTATGGCGGTGTCTATGATGGTTTCAGCGATGGCGACGAAGACGGAGGTGCGGAGATGACCGTCGTGAGGCGGCTGGGATGGCGATGAAGCAACTGTAGTGGCGATGAGGCGGCGGCTGTGTGGCTGTTGGAGGCTCCGACAAAAATGATGATTTACAAAGGAGATGACGGTGTATACATACACACACACACACACACACACACACACACACACACACACATACACAGAGGAATATCTTGACGACACAGGCAAACTACAAAGGCAAATAGATACAGATGCAAAGTGTAGCCTACGGAACAAGGAGCGCAGCAAGAAGAGAACTAGAAAGGAGTACCCTAGCTGATCTAGTCAGTTGATGCTGGGGAAGGATGTTATATACTAATCAGAGAATGCCTGTCTTATGAATATCTTTCCTAGGCGTTGCCTGACGCAGAGTTCAGTATGTATTTGCTTCATTTTCTTATGTTGATCGTATTACTTTCATGTTTGACTGTCCCTACTCTAGGTACGTAATATATTTCAGCAATTAGATAATTTTATATATCGACTGGTACAACGTTTCATAAATTTTGTTTTGGAATGGCATAGGCATACTGACCAATTCTCACATATACTGTATTCTGGTGACTACGTCAACAAAACGTCCTGAATTCCTACTTCGGTCTTTGGTCTTATCCGTCTGCCTCCCTTCCCCTGGGATTTTATCATTTTTATATTATTTTGCTTACTCTGTCAGTTTGTTCTTATGTATCTTATAATTTTTATCTAAAATCACCACAGCAGCACCTCAAAAACACATTTCAGCTAACAATTTTGTTTTTGACAGTTTCAAATTAATTTTATTCATGGTTTTAGTTTACAGCAATTTATTACTGTAACTACGCATACACTTTGTGATCCCGCAATAGATTTTATTAGCAACAGTAACGCTGTTAACAGGATGACTCCACCTTCACTGTGGCCCAGTTTACATCATATGTTATACATGAGTGACGATGTTAAGCGTACATTGTGTGTTCTTTTTTTTGAAGATGGCATTATAGCATCATATTATTTGGAAATGTTTTAAAACGGATATGCCTCACAAGATTTTAAGAGCAAGTTTCCAGCATGCATGAAAGTAAAACTTTTCGTTATAGACTGTTTTACTTTTTTAAGATGTGGGCTGTCCACTACTGATTCTGGTTTTCGTATGTTTTGCTGCTGATCTGAAAATGTCATCGCTGACTGAAACCGGTTAAGTAAGGACCAAAAACGTTTATGATCATTGACAGAAATGAAGGAATTTATTATAATACACTCCTGGAAATTGAAATAAGAACACCGTGAATTCGTTGTCCCAGGAAGGGGAAACTTTATTGATACATTCCTGGGGTCAGATACATCACATGATCGCACTGACAGAACCACAGGCACATAGACACAGGCAACAGAGCATGCACAATGTCGGCACTAGTACAGTGTATATCCACCTTTCGCAGCAATGCACGCTGCTATTCTCCCATGGAGACGATCGTAGAGATGCTGGATGTAGTCCTGTGGAACGGCTTGCCATGCCATTTCCACCTGGCGCCTCAGTTGGACCAGCGTTCGTGCTGGACGTGCAGACCGCGTGAGACGACGCTTCATCCAGTCCCAAACATGCTCAATGGGGGACAGATCCGGAGATCTTGCTGGCCAGGGTAGTTGACTTACACCTTCTAGAGCACGTTGGGTGGCACGGGATACATGCGGACGTGCATTGTCCTGTTGGAACAGCAAGTTCCCTTGCCGGTCTAGGAATGGTAGAACGATGGGTTCGATGACGGTTTGGATGTACCGTGCACTATTCAGTGTCCCCTCGACGATCACCAGTGGTGTACGGCCAGTGTAGGAGATCGCTCCCCACACCATGATGCCGGTTGTTGGCCTCCTGATTGTGGCGCTCACCTGCACGGCGCCAAACACGCATACGACCATCATTGGCACCAAGGCAGAAGCGACTCTCATCGCTGAAGACGACACGTCTCCATTCGTCCCTCCATTCACGCCTGTCGCGACACCACTGGAGGCGGGCTGCACGATGTTGGGGCGTGAGCGGAAGACGGCCTAACGGTGTGCGGGACCGTAGCCCAGCTTCATGGAGACGGTTGCGAATGGTCTTCGCCAATACCCCAGGAGCAACAGTGTCCCTAATTTGCTGGGAAGTGGCGGTGCGGTCCCCCACGGCACTGCATAGGATCCTACGGTCTTGGCGTGCATCCGTGCGTCGCTGCGGTCCGGTCCCAGGTCGACGGGCACGTGCACCTTCCGCCGACCACTGGCGACAACATCGATGTACTGTGGAGACCTCACGCCCCACGTGTTGAGCAATTCGGCGGTACGTCCACCCGGCCTCCTGCATGCCCACTATACGCCCTTGCTCAAAGTCCGTCAACTGCACATACGGTTCACGTCCACGCTGTCGCGGCATGCTACCAGTGTTAAAGACTGCGATGGAGCTCCGTATGCCACGGCAAACTGGCTGACACTGACGGCGGCGGTGCACAAATGCTGCGCAGCTAGCGCCATTCGACGGCCAACACCGCGGTTCCTGGTGTGTCCGCTGTGCCGTGCGTGTGATCATTGCTTGTACAGCCCTCTCGCAGTGTCCGGAGCAAGTATGGTGGGTCTGACACACCGGTGTCAATGTGTTCTTTTTTCCATTTCCAGGAGTGTATTATGTCAGTCAATGAAAATACAGCCTACCGAGGAGGTCTTCTCCTTCTGCGGTCTCCACTACTGCTGCTTCTCCTTCTTGCAGATTTTATCCCAGCTTTCAATCAGCTTGTTTGCTGCCTGATAAGGTGGGCTGCAGATACTGTAACATTGAAACAAGCTACTCACCAATCCATAATGGCTCTGAGCACTATGGGACTTAACAGCTGTGGTCATCAGTCCCCTAGAACTTAGAACTACTTAAACCTAACTAAGCTAAGGACATCACACACATCCATGCCCGAGGCAGGATTCGAACCTGCGACCGTAGCAGTCGCGCGGTTCCGGACTGCGCGCCTAGAACCGCGACACCACCGCGGCTGGCAATCCATAATGTTGAGTGTGTTAGATGACAAACATAAGTAATTTCAACAAGTTGGAATCTCTGCTTTTTATGTCTTCATATCCCCCGGAAAGCCGAGCGGTTCTAGGCGCTACAGTCTGGAACTGTGCGACCGCTACGGTCGCAGGTTCGAATCCTGCTTTGGGCATGGGTATGCGTGATGTCCTTAGGTTAGTTAGGTTTAAGTAGTTCTAAGTTCTAGGGGACTGATGACCTCAGAAGTTAAGTCCCATAGTGCTTAGAGCCATTTGAACCATTTTATCCCCCGTAAAACGCTAAATTATTCCTAGTGAACCTTCCCCCCGTTGCTGAGTCGGCGTTCTTAACCCGTACGCTCGATCAAGAGTACTGCATATGCCCTAATACTGAATTAGAAAAAAAACTCGTGTACACATAAATATGACAAAAATGTCTGAAATACACTATGTGATCAATAGTAACCAGACACTCCTCAAAAACGTAAGTATTTCATATTAGGTGCTGCCACCTACTGCCAGGTATTCCATATCAGCGACCTCGGTAGTCATTTTACATGGTGAGAGAGCAGAATGGAGCGCTCCGCGGAACTCACGGACTTCGAACATGGTCAGGTGACTTGGTGTCACTTGCGTCATACGTCTGAACGCGAGATTTCCACTCTCCTAAATATCCCTAGGTCCACTGTTTCCGATGTGACAGTGAAGCGTAAGCGTGAAGAGACACGTACAGCACAAAAGCGTACAGGCCGACCTCGTCTGTTGACCTACAGAGACCGCCGATTGTTGAATAGGGTCGTAATGTGTAATAGGCAGACATCTAGCCAGACCATCACACAGGAATTCCAAACTGCATCAGGATACACTGCAAGTACTATGGCAGTTAGGCGGGCAGTGAGAAAACTTGGATTTCATGGTCAAGCGGCTGCTCATAAGCCACAAACCACGCCGGTAAACGCCAAACGATACCTCGCTTGGTGTATGGAGCGTAAACATAGGGCGTTTGAACAATGGATAAACGTTGTGTGCCGCGCGGGGTAGTCACGCGGTCTTGGGCGTCCTGTCGCGGTCCGGGCAGCTCTCATCGTCGGAGGTTCGAGTCCTCCCTCGGGCATGGGTGTGTGCGTTGACGTTAGCGTAAGTTAGTTTAAGTTAGATTAAATAGTGCGTAAGCTTAGGGAACGATGACCTCAGAACTTTGATCCCCTAAGACCTTACCACAAATTTCCAATTTCCAAATGTTGTGTGGAGTGGCGAATCACGGTACACAGTGTGGCGATCCTATGGCAGAGTGTGGGTATGGAAAATGCACGGTGAACGTCAATGGCCAGCGTGTGCAGTGCCAGCAGTTAAATTCCGAGGCGGTGGTGTTCTGATGTGGTTGTGTTTCTCTTGGAGGGTGGTTCCACCCCTTATTGTTTTGCGTGGCACTATCGCAGCACAGGCCTACATTGATGTTTTAAGCACTTTCTTGCTTCCCACTGTTGAAGAACAATTCGGGGATGGCGGTTGCCTCTTCAACACGCTTGAGCACCTGTTCATAATGCACGGCCTGTGGCAGAGTGATTCCTCGATGATAACATCCCTGCAATGGACTGGCCTGCACAGATCCTGACCTGAATCCTGTAGGAGACCTCTGGAATGTTTTGGAAAGCCGACTTCATGCCAGGCCTTACCGTCCGACATCGATACGTCTCCTCAGTGCAGGACTCATTGAAGAATTGGCTGCCATTCCCAAATAAACCTTCCAGCACCTGATTGAACGTATGCCTGCGAGAGTGGAAGGGTGGAACAATACCATATTGAATTCCAGCAGTACCGATGGAGGGCGCCACGAACTTGTAAGTCATTTTCAGCCAGGTGTTGGGATACTTTTGATTAAATAGTGTATACACTGCATTAGAAAAGACTGACACTTTTCCGAAGGCAGTAACTACATTGATAATGATGACAGAGTTGTCTGTGACAGTTTAGCATCAACTGAAAGCTTCTTATCAAGTCTTCCTACATTTATAACCCCACCTCCCTGCTGAGTCAGCAGAGATTTCTTATCTCTAATGTTTAATCAGAGATGGCGCAGTAACATTCCCAGAAATGCCATTTTGCCAGAAACACAAAATTTGAGGAAACAGAACAACGTACCGAAGTTGAGACTTGTTATCCGACAAGAAAAAGTAAGTTCAGACCTGTTCCCATAGGTATGCAAACTTGTCGCACTCAGTTTCGCGACTGCAAGCGGCTATAAGCAGATAAGGGATTCTGTATTAAGTAAAAATTGCTTTCAAAAACCGTTCACGTGATTTTCTTAACAACACGTATTCGATTATAGGTGAGAGTCCGTATTCGCTTCCATAGAAGAGTGGAAAATATTGGGCAAATAAAAAATCCGTTACTATTCAAAATGTGTGGAGCGAGGAAAGCAAAACGTGCACCAGGTAACAGTGTACAAGAGATAATACTGCAGCCTTATCTCTCGCAAGGCTACAGCGTGAGTTCACATAAATGTCACTGATTCTAATTATCACATGCAAGCTTTAAAGAAATGGAAAAATATTTTAACAAAAAATTGCACTGCAGGAAAACAAAGTCTACTTGATCTGTTTGCTCCTATTTCCAGGAGACGCAACACACGCAACTCTTCAAAGGGGTTATGGGAATATCTCTAGGAGCGACATCCTCTTCCTTGAAAATGTGTTGTAAGCATTTTATATTATGCCAGAGCTATGTATGTGTACATAATTATACATAAATAGTGCATATCTTGACCTTGGTCTATTTTTAATATTACGCCAGAATTATGTATGTTTACGCAGTGTAGCATATTAGTTATTAGGCGCCGGCTGGAGTGGCCGTGCGGTTCTAGGCGCTACAGTCTGGAGCCGAGCGACCGCTATGGTCGCAGGTTCGAATTCCGCTTTGGGCATGGATGTGTGTGATGTCCTTAGGTTAGTTAGGTTTAATTAGTTCTGAGTTCTAGTTGACTAATGACATCAGAAGTTAAGTCGCATAGTACTCAGAGCCAGCCAGTTATTACGCGTTAGGCATTATGCATTATATATTGTCGGTTATGCATTAGGTTTTAGGTGTTAATGGATTTTAAACAGCATACTAACACCAGTTGGATGTCAGCTGCTACTGTTTGCAACAGATTAGCTTCAAAAAAGTGTAACCCATGTTGTAGAATGTACAGAAGATTCGTATAGTTCCACAGTGTGTGTCTTGAAAGTACGTTGAGAAAATTTTTTGTAATAAAATGTCCTTTATGTATTCTTTTTTTTCTTTCATTCCCTCACTAATATTTTATAAGACAAATGTGGAAAAGGTGTCAGAGAGCTAGAGACAGAGAGAGAGAGAGAGGGAGAGAGAGAGAGAGGAGAGAGAGAGAGGAGGGGAGGAGACGGATGGAAAGAGGGAGAGAGAGAGAGAGAGAGAGAGAGAGGGAGAGAGGGAGAGAGGGAGAGAGAGAGAGAGAGAGAGAGAGAGGGAGGGAGAAATGACTACGTCGTATCAGAGATCACAGTATCTTTTGTATGAAATACACAGATATGTGTGCGTTCACACCATTTTACGTATAGAGGGTGAACATTAATAAAACAGAGAAACTGTAGGGACGGATTCCTGGCCGAGCATGATGGAAAAACGGTCCTATGAACATGTGTCCGGAAATGTATCGTTGCCGTAGTAGATGGTGCTGACGAACGACAGTTCCTCTGACTACCTACCGTTTGTTCGTTGGGTGGTACACTCTGTGTGATTGACGCAGCGTACTGAAAGCAGCACAATGGTCCGGTATTCACGTGGGGAACAAGCTGAGGTGGAGTTTGGGTACGGCCAAGAGGACGGGAACCGTGGAGCGGCAGCACGGCTGTACCAGAACAAATACTCTCACCGACACCAACCACAGCATACAACATTTCAAACCCTTTTGGGGCGATTGTGTGCTCATGGCTCCTTTCAAACAGACGAATATGGAGGGAGGCGGTGGACTGTGCGTGCACCAGATTTAGAGGACCAGGATATTGAGACCACACCTAATACAATCTCCAGGCAAGTGGCTCACCAACTTAGTGTTAGCCAAAGTACAATTATGTGCATCCAGTATGACAACTGTTACTGTCCCTATCACCTGTAATCCTGTGGAGGCCACCTTGGACATTTGTTGTCACGTGAATACTATGCAGCTCTGTACTCTGTTTCGGGACGATTTGATGTCGTTCCACGCACACCGTCCATTTCTGAACGCATGTTCATAGGACCTTTTTTCCTCCATTGCCTCTCAGGAATCCATCCCTGCAGTTTGTCGATTTTTTCTTAATGTTCACCCTGTATAATGCACGTCCTTCACGTAGGAGCCATTGTAATATTACGTCACAGGTATGTGGACACAATTAATGTAATTTTGCACTATTTTCGTGCTGAAAAGAATGAATACCTTTGACTTTAAAATAAAGCTTACATAGTTTTTTACTGCATATTGGGTACCATTTTTGCACCTCATATTAATAGTACACTCAGATTGGCTGGAAAGGTGAGGCTTACAAAGCACAACCACGGTAGTTGGAACTATTCCTGCCAATTTTCTAAATTTCACACCAATACCATCATCTTCAAGTTTTTGAATTTCCTTCAGTTCTTTTGAATTTCCCATCATCCTCTATACTAATTTTTAATAGCCCAATTTTTTTAATTTCCGCCATTTTCTACTTAGGGTTATAAGTCTATTTCCAGTTCTCCGTTGATTTGTTTGAATTGACTGCCACCAGTCATCTTGTGTTTGTATTTTCTCGTGAAAAGCGAGTCCAACGCCGCAGTTGTGGCGTAGACAAGCGATATAAATTCAAAATATAGGCTGGAGGCCTCATACCTGTGCTGCTGGTGAGTTTTCTGGGCTGGTTCCCACATCTTATGCAGTTGAAGCCTGATCGCTAACAACAGTAACAATTGTAAAATGTAACTGCCACAGTTTATGGGGAGCACGATGTACCTGTCAACTGCAGTTTTACAGAACCTGCACACAAAATTGTGTCTGTAGTGGGTGCGGAATATATGTGACTCTGTAAGACCTACCTGATTAAAAACTTTGATAATTGTGCACTATGAAGGAATCAGAATTTCCGTCTGGTCCCTTAGAACAAGAACCATATGAAACCTTAGCACTGAAGCTGGTTAGCCGCCGCTTTACATGCGGCGTGACACTTAAAGGTGCGACAAGCCTATAAAACGATATGCAGGCACCAGTCACCGGCATACCATACCATTGCTCGCCCAGTAGTGCTAAGAATTTCAATTATTGTCGGTAACCAACGAGGTCCTACTGGATTCGAACAAATAATTACCTTTTACAATGGAGGTAACTGATTTTAAATTCTTACACCGAGACTAGGGCAGATTCGAACTTGGCTCTTAAAGAGGCTCAGAATTATTATACATTTATCAGAGATTAATTTCAAATCTTTGTTTCATAATATTTTGGATAGATATAACGCCTTTAAAAAAGTGTACACTGATGGCTAAAATCTAGGGGACTCACATGGCTGTTCAGTCGTGTTTCCCGTCTGTATCTTCAGGAATAAGCATTAAAACAAATATATCGTATTTACTACAGAGCTCCATGCAATCCTAAATTTAGTGCAGCAGACGGGGCGTTTAAAGTAAAAAGGATTCTCATGTTTCCTTACTGCTTATTTCGTGTTGCAGGAAATGTACCCAGCGGAGAATGTGGAGAAATGAGCGTGCATACTAAGCAGCTAAGAAGGCCTGCAGAGAACGTAACGTTAGACAACATCCTACTGTTCTTCAGGCTTGCATTTTGCCACTGAGTGAGAGAGCTATACAGAGGAACGAGGAGAGTTTGACCCTGAGAGTCAGCGAAGTCGAGTATTCGGTGTTGGAGTACTTCATACCGGTCTCTCCTCTGGAAAGATCTACTACCCGCCTCCGAATTAGGCAATATTACGTAACACACACAATCCGGCGCGAGAGCCGAACCTCTCACCCCACCCCCAAAGAAAGTGTTATACTTGTTACGGACATCTCACTATATGTCACATTTCAACTGGGCTCCTTTTATATTATGATGTGACGCCAAAAACCAATTTAGATGGGGAAATGGTCCCTACTGTACTGATGACGAGCATTTCAAATTTAGTGCAGTGTGTGGACTCCAGCCTAAGCTTCCAGGCTGGTGTTTTTAGTGTGTTGCAGTGTGACTAGCACAACCTTTATGGTCAAATATTTAAGTGTAACGAAAATAAGACTGACTTAATTGTTTAAAAATAATCATTGTAAATAAGAAAACCAACGAACAGTTGCTACTAGGTATGTGAATGAAGTGTCCAAAAGTGACATCTCTTCTAGGGGTAGTTATTTTGTGCAAAAAAAGTTACATTAGCGCAGAAATTGTGGAATCCTTCTTTCATGTCGAAAAAGTGATGTGTATTAAATCGAAAAAGTAACTATGAAAGCTGAGCTTCGTTCCTTAGTTGTGATCGGCACATATCGGTAACCTCCGTGTCGCCTGTATTTAGTTTTGTTTACGACGACCAGCATCTCTACCAAACAACCACTGCCAAAGACCTACAGTATAACCAAGATAAGTTGGGCATCGTTCGTATTACAGCAACGTATGTGGACAAATGTGTTGCTTACCTGTAGTAAGGAACATGAAGTGAAATCAATGTAGTTGTAATAAAACTCAGTGAGTAGAAGATAAATGACATTTAAAGCATTTACTAAACATCTAACTCTATGTCTCTTGTTACATATTGGCCGGAGTGGCCGAGCGGTTCTAGGCGCTTCAGTATGGAACCGCGCGACTGGTACGGTCGCAGGTTCGAATCCTGCCTCGGGCATGGATGTGTGTGATGTCCTTAGGTTAGTTAGGTTTAAGTAGTTCTAAGTTCTAGGGGACTGACGACCTCAGATGTTAAGTCTCATAGTGCTCAGAGCCATTTGAACTTTTGAAACATCTTGTTACATAGCGATTTGTTTTTCCTAAGTCGGAATTCTACGTGACCCAGACGGGCCAGAAATATCTTTATCGTCAATCATCGCTATATGCTTTATTAATTAATACTGGATACACGTTCACGGAGTAGCTACATTGCAACTGTTTGAACGTTGCTGCTGGCAGCGGTTGAGAACGTGATGTCATGATTATGGAAACTACCGACATTTCAGGACATGTATCGAGCAGAACTAAAGAGCGAAGTGATATTGATACAGGCCAAACGCTAGCATCTGTTGTTTGTATTACATCTTAAGCTTTTATTGTTTGGGTTGTAAGAAATTGTGGTTTGAAACCAAAATTTCAGAGCACTATTTTATAAAAAATAATTTCTCGTTCTAAATTTTGTCTCAAGTTTTCAAAAGACGAACCTTCTCATTTTTATCGCTGTTGATGTAGGGGATGGGGACTGAACGGCTGAAGGGGTGCGTTCCTGCAACTACAGTTTTTGAAATTATACACTGCCTTTGCTGAGAATTCACAAATGAAGTTGAATGTCTCCATCACTTTTTACAGTCCTTGGAAAAGACCGAAAAAGTTCTCCGATCCCATGTAAAACACGTCTGTAGACGACTGCATGTGTGTTCTTAGTTACTTCTGGGATGTCCTTCTAGGATATGCAATGAGTTCAAATTAGACTGGTTCTCCTCTCATGATGTTATTTCCCTGACCTGGACCATCACGAGCAGGATGTTCTAAATGTGTATGACAGCCCTTTCCCCTTTAGGGCTGGCCGGACCTCTAGGGTAGAGGGAGATAGCTTCTGGAGTTAGAGATGCAAGGAATACTGGCTCTATCTGATTATTCGTTTAGGACAATACTTCAGATATGTATTTCGGTTCTATACTAAGTATAGCTCTTCCCGTGAAACAGCTTCTGATCTGATCACGAGTCGTCAGCCATTTTGATGTGACCACTTGTTGTTGGATTAGGGTTCTCTGTAGACCGCGCGTCGACAGGAGTAACTGGCAAGACCAGCGACAAGATAACGACGACTGCGGCGTTATGAAAACAGTCGACATTTGCCAACGCACCTTTCAACGAACAGTAGTCAACTGTTACAGTAAGTTGCCCCAACAGCTGTAAACATCCTACATATGTACTCGTACGAACTACATGTGAGCTTTTATAAAGATATAAATAAAAAAATGAAAATCTAAACACCGCCAAAACTTGCTGTTTATCTCCAAACAGAAGCACGAATAAAAATAATCTATGCGCAATGTGCAAACTTTGTTTCGTGATTCCTGAAAACAGCGCTGCTGGAAACTACTGATGGTATCGCGGGATCTAGTTCAGTACTAAACCTTTGCTTCCTATCTGATCCCTCTCTTGAACATACAGCTGCTTGTCCAAATAGTCATCGGAATTGCAACTATAATCATGGTGGATGCATGTCCTAACGTTACAGTTCCCCATTACTGACGGTACAACTTTAGCCGAAAAGTATGTAGATGCCAGGCAGGTTTTTTTTGCTGCATTAAGATACCCCACGAGACATTACGAATGATCCATATAAAATGTTTTCTAGTGTACAAGTCTGAAAAAATTTCAGGTACCTCTGTCTACAACTGTTTGAAGTGGTAATGGGCGTGTTTGTGTGCGTAGGAGCAAGGCCTTTATCGCCCATACTAAACCTGTATGACACGAGTTTGGATGAAAGTGATAAAATAATGAAACTTCGACAGAAATTAAATTAGAAAGGATATCATGAACACACACACACACACACACACACACACACACACACACACACACACACACACGATATAAAAAATTCACGTAATGTGTTCGTTATAAAACTTAGAACAAAGAAGAAAGAAAGTAGAGGAAATAACTAGAATAGTATAGCAGATATCTTTGGCTGCTCGATAGCTGGAATAATAATTTTAAAAAAATACAGTCATGTGTTTTGTGAAACAATTTGCGTATATTAAAAATTAGAACAGATTAAAGAAACAGTAGATGTGTCTTTCAATGATGCTTGATATTATTTAAAGCAAATAGACACTCAAATATTTCTCCAATCTGTTTCATATCTTAATAATCGGAAAATTATTTCCCCCAAAAATGACCTTTTATTTTGTATTTTTTTCAAGATTTGTTCAAAAAGCATGAAATATAACAAATAAAAATGTTTATAGTTATAGCATCGTTACTAAGATTATTCATTGTGTCCCAAGAGGAATGGCTAATATTCAGAGGTATGACAGGAACTGTCATTCAAAGGAAAAGTCTAGTATATATGGGCTCTAAAATGCATACCTTAGGAGCTATGAGGACTTCTTCGTATTCGACACTGTGAAAAAAGTCTCTTCTAACTCAAGTTCTTTGCCTTCCATATTTTGAGAGGTGGTAATATGGAACAAAACAAGAAAGAAAGTACAGTAAACATGAGCTCCAACGTCCGTACCCTAAGAGCTATGAGCACTTGTCTGTCTTCGAATTTGTGAAACACTTTTCTTCTATTGAACAAATGTTCGTATCTGTTAAGGTAAGCATGTTTACTAGACAATTTTTTCTAGTTTTGACTCATATAACTTCCTCAGAAAATGTGCACAGCAAAGAGCTTGCGGTAGAAGAGATTTGTTCCACACTTTCGAATATGGAGTGGTGATAGTACTTAAGGTATGTTCTTTGAAGACTATGTTAACTTTTTTGCTTCTAATGATTGTCCTCGTCTTGTCACTGAATAATGACCATTCATCGCAGGACACCCTTCCTAGATCAAGAGAATGTTGAGGAGTTTCAATCTATGCTGTAATTTGCTATTTTAAGGGTGCCGACTTCTTCCAGTGAGGTAAAGGAAAGATGACTTGAAGGTGCAGGAATGCCGTTTTAAAATTAAGCCCTGAGCACAGGTATCCATTGTGCAACATAGATCCGGCGATTGATACGGGTCTTCAAGTCTCGAAGCGAGTGTAGTTTTGTAAACCATATCCTTGACTAGTTGTCGACATGTACTACAAAGTGTTCATTCTCTTTCGAAAAGTGCACAGTTCATAGGAAATGGTCACTGGTGTGGCAAAGTGCGTGCAAAATACACATGGCTATTTTTTTAGTTTTGCCAAGTAGGTCTACTCAGAGGAAGACTTACCATCTCTTAACACAAATATTAAGCGGTCAGATAGCCAACGTAGGGAGTGAGAATGATTAAATTTTAGTCGGTATCTGTCTGAGCGTTCGCAGTAATGCGTCTGGGCTGAGATCTGTCCTGGAAATGATTCACCCTCGCACCATAATTGGAACTGAAGGTAGTAGAAAAAGTGGAGAGTAAAAAAATTTTTGAGAACACGTGAAAAACAGTACCACAAGGAGAAACATTACATGTTGCAAGATCCGATATGTGTCCCATTCATATAGAGATCAGTGGACTTAGACTAATAATCTGAAGGTTTCACTGACAATAAGATTCAGACGCAACAGTCGCAGAGTAATTCGAAACACATCGACATCGAAATACCAAGTGTGTACGTTAGTTGCAGATACTGATGGTAACTTACCTAGTACTCACCAGGAAAACTGCGCAAGGTTATATTATTTAATTGGAATACACTCCATTGACCATATATATCTTTTTTCATGCTAATCTCATAAAATCGTTTGAAGATACCATTCAGTCCGTCCAACTGATCTCCAAGTTCTTTGTCAATTCTCAAAGAATTACATTGTCTAACGATAACTTGAACTTTCAATTTCTTCTTCGTGAACTTTAATTTCCTTTCAAAATGCCACATTGGTTTCGTTCACTATTTGCTCAATGTACAGACTGAATAACTTCGGGGAAAGGCTATAACCCTACCTCACTCCTTTCTCAAGTACTGCCTTCGTCTCAGGCCCACAGTTGCTGTCAGTTTTCTACTCAAGATTAGATATGCCTTCAATCCCTTTAATTTATGTTCGATTACATATTGTTTTCGACCAGACGACATTGTCGAAATCGTTTTCTGTATGTATGAATGCTATAAATGAGAGTTTGCCATACTTCACTCAATCTTCTAAGATAAATCTCGTCTTCATACACTTCCGCTAACCTTTTTGTAATATAGTCTTCAAGTTTCAATCATACATATACCAGTTACTGAGAGAAACACATTTAGCCTATCAATCTCCCATTGTAGCGTACAACTCGCCTGCCATCACAATTTTTTATCTTCTTGCAGCTGCTGATCTTTTCTTCAGTGGTTTCAAAAGTTCTCTATATGCGAGAACTATCCTTTTCATAGCCATTCATGCACTCACATATTTTCATTTCTCCTCTGTCATTCCTGCTTGCCATTTTGCACTTTCTGTTTTATATTATTTTGTATTACATTTTCTTCATCTGGCAAAATGAGGGGATTGGGGTCGTCTCTTACATCTAACCAGATATTATTAACCAGACAACAACAGCAGATGAACAGTGCATAACTATATCAATAATAATAATATATTAAATAATGGTTATATACAGCAATAATTATGATAGTCATGGTTCAAAACAGTATATAATAGCAATAATAAAGGTAGTAGTTAATATGTCATATTTCAGAAATTTTTGTCTTTCAGTAGAGATAAAATACCAGTCGTCAGCTGCACAAGAAAACCTTTATTTTGCTCGCTTTACCTGTTTATACAGTCTAAAGTGTCATCTTCAGATGTGAATTAGCCTCAAATCATTAGTAAGACAAAGTCAAATTATGAATCGGACGGTGGTGCCCTTTGCTACGGAGTCAATAAAACGGAGAGACGTCGCTAAAAGTATATAATATGTACGATGAGTGACAAATAATTAACTGTCAAATTTCGCATCGTACATAGTATGTGCGACAAAAGTCGACCACCAAACTTTTGTCGCACATGGGATGTGAAGTTTCACAGTTCATTATTTGCCACTCATGGCACGTACCATATAGTTTTAGCGACGTCACTCTGTTTTATTGATTCTGTAGCAAGGGCCACCACCGTCCGATTCTTGTTTTGACATTTAATAATGATATGAGCCTATTTTACTGTTGAAGGCGCCAAGTTAAACTGTCGAAACCGAGACAGTGAACCAAATAAAGGTTTTCTTGTGCAGCTGAAGACTGATATTTTGTCATTATTGAAACAGCGTGCATCTGCTGAACTACAGCTATGAGCAAAATCATAGTTTCAGACCTATTATTATTCCATTACATACTTGTCGAATATGTGTACTGACATCTAACGGAAATACAGGGTGCGTATAATCATATTTTCGCTACTTTAGAGGGCTCCCATGAAAAAGGAGTGATCACAGAACAATGAAACTTTGTGGAAACGTTTGTAAGGACACGCGGAAGGGAAATGACAAATAAACCCTTAAAACAAAGACATTTTAATGTCCACATGAGAGGGTTCGGATCTGGTGAGTTTGGTGGATACGCATTTTGGAACGATCGGCCAATGATTAGGTTCTCCAAATGTATTACGTAGTAACCGAGTGGCCTCACAAGCAGTATGAAGTGTAGATCCATCGTGCATCAAAACAGTTGATTTCGAAACACATCTCTCCCGCACAGCAGTGATCACATGTTAGCGAAACAGATCACACTAACGTGTGCCGTTCACGCTGCATGTCCTTGGTCCTTGGGATCCGATTTCCTCAAAGAAAAATAGGTAAATTACGAACCGTGCCGTTAAGCCACATACAGTAACGCGTTCACAAGGAAGGGAAATTAATGAACACACTTTAGAGTAGACGATCCCCGAATGTGATGATTGTGAGTGTCACTGTTCCAGTGAGCGTGAAATATGTGCCAAGGCCAGATGTTGTCAACTTCAACCCTTGAAAGAAAAGTACGAGCAGAGTCTACTCGAATGTATACGTCACGTGGTAAAATTTGGTGAGTAATGAGAAGTTTCTACGGATACCATTTCAAAATCGTTCGCAGCACTTCTTCGAGAGGTGGACCATGGAATGTTCAGCTGTCGTGACGAAGGTCTTTCAACGCTTTGCGCCCATCAACAGTAACTTCTTCCACATTCTGTCCGGCAACTGGCCGTCTGCATTTCCCATGAGCGAAGTGAATCATTGGTCGATCGTTCCAAATCCAACAAGATCACCAGATGTGAACCCTTTCATGTGGAAATTAAATTGCGTTTCTTTCAATGATTTTTCGTTGCTTATCTTCCACGTGGCCTTACAAATGTTTCCACGAAGTTTCAGTTACCTGCGATCACTCGTTTTCCATGGGGGCTTTCTCATGTAGCGAAAGTGTAATTATAACCACCCTGTATATGACAGCAGTACAGAATGAATTAAATGACGAGAAGAATGGTGAGCGGAATAGAGAGAAACAACAGGATAAATAAGATACCAAAAATAGATTTTACTAGGAAAGCATGGACGAGTGTTGATAATGCGACGAGCATATAGGTTCACTGTTGAACAGAATCAAAATCTCTGGGATATGGCCAGAAGGAAGCTATGTGGACGGTAACACATAAAATATTAATCTCATCTAGAACGCACAGCGGTTCAGGGCAAGGCACAGGTTGCCTAACAGATTTTTCCAGAGTCGTTTGGTTGAAACGGAAAAGGAAGTGAAGAATAATTTAGTGTTACGTGTAGGTACAGCCAACGTGCTGTACGTTTCTGATTTTGTACTGCAGTTTTGTAATGATAATACGTAATGAGGAGAGGTATTAAGGACACCAGTGACTAAAGACAGCAGAAGAAAACAAGTGTAGAAAAATTCGTCACCTGTCTGGCTACATCCGTCCTAATTTAGCGTAGGAGGGACAAGCAATCAAATGTCACACATATAACTTACACAAGCTTCCATGGCTTCCTCGATTGGTCCAGATTTTTCACTATTTGCCCCGTGTTGAACTACGTCACATTAGTAAATAATTCAAATGTTTCAAATGGCTCTAATCACTATGGGACTTAACATCTGAGGTCTTCAGTCCCCTAGACTTAGAACTACTTAAACCTAACTAACCTAAGGACATCACACACATCCATGCCCGAGGCAGGATTCGAACCTGCGACTGTAGCAGCAGAGCGGATCTGAACTGAAGCGCCAAGAACCGCTCGGCTACAGCGGCCGGCAGTAAATAATTGACAAGAAGAAAGAGGATACAAATATTTGGTATTAGTACACAACAGACTCCAGCAGTGTAGAAGGAAATTCAGAACGGAAAGAGAAGGCTGCTGAGGAGGTTACACATTCGTAACTCGTCTCAGCGGCTTGTGAGGTAACGGGCGAGTTGTGCCGTCCTGAAAATATTCTACGTTCGGAGTTGGCGTGGTCGCACGGAGCGCTCGGTAAACCGGGGCTCGTCAGCAACCGCGTGGTGCCGAACATTACCCGGAGCAAGAGGCGTAGTTCCAGTGCGTGGTCCAGGCCGACCGCGTGGCTGGGAATTCCATGTTGACGCTGTATCGAGGACTGTGCTTTGTGTCAGTGAAGGAGAGTTGTATGCTGGGAGTGCCAAAGATGGCAGACATTTCACAGTTCATGTAGAAATTAATAATAGCCAGAGGAATCATGATATCTTTAAAATAAACATGTACGTTGCCATTATTTGCACGAAGATTCTGATAGTGTAATCAGATTGGCAATATCTTTATTAGTTTAAAGTTTAGTATCTGACTGTAAATTATACAAGTGATACCCGCAACGAATTTCCAAAATCTAAACGGTTCATCCGATTTTGTCGATCGACATGTCTTTAGAAAGCTATCAGTGTAAACCTAAATTGGTATGAATTACAGCCATTTAACTTGAGTAGCACATGAGTTACTGGTGGTCATAGTGGCTGATTACTATTGATCGTATCGGACCATAAGTACTCCACTGTTACACGAAAAAACGGTAGCAGCATGCTTATAAATATATTTATTCGTCTATGCCTTTGTTTATATCCGATATATAATATTAATGAAGAAATTGGTCAAATATTTACTGTTTTTTAGAAAGCACAGAGACATTAAGCTACGGGCCTACTTTTGTTTCTATCCCTTTGATATATGTTTATTTGATTTGTTTATGTCTTTAATAATGTGTGTTAGAGGGCGTTAATGGTCCAGCTGTAGGAATATTTATTTAATTCCAAGTTATTTAAATGTAAATCCAGTACTTCGTATGTGTTTCAAAATGTTCGTGTGTGTGCGTTGGCTTGGAGACATGGCGGGAGCGCTCTAGCCAATCACAGCGCTCGTTACTACAGTAAGCGACTACCGAAGTCACTGTAGAGCCTGGATGGAAGTCGGGGAGGAACATAGGGTCGCATGGGAGAGAGGAGTGCTGGATGGGAAGGCGCGACGGACCGTCGCAGGAAATACTTGCAGAGCGTTGAGCAGTTTGCGCGTGTTTGCGGGAGATAGAAATATTTCGTGAGATTTCCGTGTCTTCTGCAGTGAAGACATAGTATGCATTTAGAAGTGAATATCTCACGAACTATGTTGTTGTTCATAACTAATTAGATGAATTAGGAATATATTCTTTCCCTGTTATTCAACTTACATTTTATTTAATTGCTGGACCATAGATACCAATAAGTGTTTTGCAGTAATAAACTGAATTCTTAAAGGTACTTCTGCTATCATACTCATCATTTAAAGTCGTTAAAATAGTACCTGCAGATTTTATTTAATTGCCATCTCTCATTTATAAATTTCTATGTTACATTCAGAATTCACAATTGCTGTGTGATAGGAACCTTCGACCGTTCGATTCAAGTGTATATTTATATTGTATACTGTAGACTCAGCAGTATTTGGCTTGTAATGTGGCAACTACGTATCTCAGCCCCTAGACAACGAAACCAGCCAAAACTTTTAATATTTCAACTCTGAGTCTGAGGGTACGTGGTTGAGGGTCACCATATTTTTTTAAAAGCTCGCAAGCTGCAGAAGAAATATACTGATCCTTGAACTGGGAAACGGAAGAAGGATTACTTGTTAAGGCAGCGTACAAGATCAACCGTTATTCTACTGATAACGCCAGCCTGTGCCCTCTGGCGCACATAAACTTCAACAAAAATCGATGACTGAGTGAGAGTAAATTAAAAAACAGGTGTGAAAATCGATAATGAAAGTTGTGTTGAAAATTACCAACACATAAAAAAGAACAATTTGTACAATAAAACAACGTACTGCATGTGTTCAGTCCATTTGACAACGAGAGATTGGTTATCAAACAAAGAAACATAAAATTAATAATAATTTGGTGTGTGTTTGATAATCTAAATACAGTTTTCACTGCAACTGCTGCGGGTTCTAATAATCCTCGATATTACTAACGTTCCACATCCGGCATGAATTGATGTGAAAACGACTGAAAAAGTGAAAGTTGCGTAGCAAAGAATGGAGATATGCATGATAGTAGTTACTGAAACTGACAGGAAAACAACAAATGGGAATCAAATGGAAGTGTGAAGCACATGCAACCAAACGGACAGATAGTGGATGAACCAAGGACGCTCCTTCCCGCATTCGACGAGGCAGGAACAGCCAAGACTACGATATCGTGGAAGATGTTTTGGGGGAATAAGAAACATGTGGGAGTGACTAAGATTCTTATCACGGAAGACAATGTAGTATGGAAAATTTTGGAGGAAGAAGAGAGGGAAGAATTGTAATGTCCCTCATGCCAGGACATCAATAGAGACAGAGCACATGCCCAAGTTTGACAAGGATATGAAAACAAACTGGCCTTTTTTTTTTTTTTTACCAGGGATATATCCAAAACCTACCTCAAGTGACTCGGGGAAAACACGGAAATTCTGAATCAGGATGGACACATAGAGATTTGAGGCTCTCTATACATGAAGGGGAGTCTACTGTGCTGTCCAACGTGTGACCGCGCTCGATAAGTGTGGAGCTGTCCTAAAATTCAATAGAAATTTTTTTCAAGGTACCTTTCTTGTATTCGAGAACGGTCGTTCAGTACGTATTTTTGTAATGTTAGGCTGATATATTGACACAGATACGTGAATTAATATGCTTTCACAGCTCTTATAGGACACCAAAGATAAGGAATTATGAGAAAAATAGTCATATTAGCAACAGTAGTTTCTATTTAGAGACACATGAAATAAGAGTGAATACTCATCAGATGCTCTTGTAGCACAAGTAAGTACTGTCGTAACTATTTACTTGTACGTACTAGTCTACTCAAATCGAACCAAGCGCCATCATATGTGAAATGTGTACTTCCTGTGTAGTAATTAATTTTAGTCTAATACTCTTAGTTTCTCACTGATACTTTAGCCAAATGATGTGCAGCATTTACTTATGGCGCGCAGTATTGCTAACCAGAAGATAAGACTGGTTTTGTCTATGGTATCCACATTTAACCGGGCAGGAACTGGTCTAAAATGTTATTATCTTATGTGGCGAGACGTTGTAATGCATACCTCCATCCATCTTCCGTTCTTTCGTGAGATACATCTGCTTTTTGGCAGCCGGAGAAAAGTTTGAACAAGTCGCTTCTCCGAAAGGAAACCGAAGTTATAATTGGAAAAGTCTGTTATCATTTTCGCGAATACTCCGTTTCCGGAAGTGAACTTCCGAGCACAACGGTGAGTATAAATTCGTACCTTATGATACATAATCTGTCACAAGAACTACCTATGTAAACTGTGTTGTGTTATGCACTTGGAAAAGAAACATGAACATCTCAGCAGAGGTTGGTAAGATTTAAGAGAATATCGTGTGTGAAGTGGTTGCAGTAAAAACAGACGGAATGGATGTACCAGGATTCGATTTAGTGAGAGTTTCCATGGTGAATGGACAAATTTACAAGGTCTATCGAGTGACACAAAAGTTACTAAATCTCCTTTCGAAAATATACATAAAAATTTCACAGGCAATGTGTTTTCAGATAACCAGCGAGATGCAGAGGCTTCTCTCTAGCAGATGAGTAGACTTCTCTACGGCTATCTGACGCCGTATTACGAATGGCTTTTAGAGGCTTAAGTATCTTAGAAATACGCGGTCAGTAGGGACACTGTGAATCTCATTAACCCTAATCACTGAAGTCTCTAAAAGTAACATTATCTACGAGATCCCGTGGATTTTGTCCGCTTAGGAGCGATATAACTGCCAAGACACGTGACCACTCCTTAAAAAAATAAAAAATAATTAAAAAAAAATACGTTTCACACTAAGGAATAAATTCTGAATATGAGGAAACCGTTTGTACAATTACGCAATCGTCTGAAATATACGTAAATATTACAAAGAATAGTAAGATACTGGAAAATCGTAACATATAAATGTAATGTAGTTTCTTATTGTGTAGTATTTCAGAACATTAACATCAGCGAGTAAAGGTATACCAGAATCAATGAAATCTAGATAAGTACATTTCAGATTGACGACTATCTTACTTTCGTTGAGCAACTATAGTATTTTCTAGTGCCTCTTAGGGACACGTTAGCAACACTTCTTTCTCTGTTCCATCTCTTCTAAGGCAGCTGACTTCAATTTTTCACCTCTGTAGTCAACAAGTTGAAACTCTTAGTAAAAATGTTATGGGTCGGTCATACGTTCTTCTTGCATCCTATGAATTCGCCTGGGAAGGACCGAAATGTAGCAGTTGAATGGTAGCATTTTCCCGAAGTAAAATGCCAGTAACGACGTCGATCTGGTAATATATTTCATAGGTCCACTAAGCAGTTGTCAACATCATTCCCTCAGGGAGCCTTCAAGACCATAAACCATACTATTTACGGGCAAAAATTCAAGCCTTCTGTAATGTCATTTTACATTTAAAGTAATTTTCGGGGTTATCTGGTAACGTATTCATTGCATTATAAATGTGCGTTAAGAAGACGTTAATTATTTGGGTCACGTGGTGGTAGGGTTATATCTTTGTACAAAAGGGACCCTGAGGTCTTGATACAATAGGGTTTCGACGACGAGTATGTCGATGAAATCTCTCACCGGTTTCACGAAATATTAGCCAAACAGCCTACCCTCCATTGTAGACAATGGGGTTCAACGTTTCGTGCTGGACTCTGGAATTAAATAACAGGTAGTCATATTCATACCAAAGGGCTGGACGTTATTATTAAAGCGCATTGCAAAATAGCTGTAAACACTCTTTCTCATTAATGATTGCCACTGATAATTTAGGTATAAATACATTATATAGACTGGGATCTACAGGTCACGGACCGTTAAGTGGCAACAGTATCGTTCACATTGCGTTTTTCTTTCAGACGTGTGTAAAGTGACAAGCAATTGAAACAGAGCTTTATAGTTGTTGAATCTGAACTACTACATAGAAAGCGGTTTCTAACTAGTATTTTACTGGCTCTCGAAGTGAGGAATTGAAGCAGAAAATTGGCTGCTTCTTCAGCTACAAAATCATGACTATGATCGACTGCAGCTATTTTTGCTGTCACTCCAGCTTGTACGAAGTCATATGACAATTCCTTCTGTCAGGGAGCTTGTGATGCGATGTGCGCGGTGATAAAGTAAGAGCATTGCACTATGTTCCAGGTTCTACAGTGTGTGATATTGGTGAAAACTTTTTTATGCTGTTGGCTTTAAACGGAATATATCCAAGCAGCGTTAGTATAACATGTAGCTTTATTTTCTGATGATGTTCCGAAGACAGAGGTACAGTACAGTAGTATATTTCCATAAGCACTAAATAGCCACTTTTCATAAAGTCAAATGAGGCAGTAAATAACGATTTTAAGAGATCAGAATAACTAAGTGATGTTATATGAGAGAATAAACACCTACTTTTCTACTGGGTGTTAAAAAAATTGTTGAATACTTTGAGAGGTGATAGTATTCATCGAAACAAGAAAAACAAGTCTAATAAACATGGGACCTGAAGTGCATACTTTCTGAGACAAATCCAATAAACACAGGCCCAGAGACGAATACTACCTGCGATGAACACATGTTTACAAGAGGCGTTCAACGTAGCGTCCATTCCTGACAGTCCATCCCTCTCCCTCCGGCTAAGGAATGGCGCACCATTTGAAATGTATTCGGTTGTTGTACCTGCTGGCACGCACTGAAGATTCAACCCTGTGGTGTCCGCAAATCGCTGATTGGCGTGGCGTAGACCAATTCCTTCAAGTGTCCCCATAACCAAAAGTCTAGAGGATTGGGGGTCAGGGGAACGAGCAGGTCAAGTTGTGCTCTTTCCTCCGACCTGATGGTTAAGCGGGTCAGTGTCAGACTACAAACCTAAAGTTCCGGATTTCGATTTTGGAAATTTCTTAGAATTTTTTCTAACTACTTACCGCTTCTTTCACGTCTGCAAAATGTATGGATATGTGAAAAATACCAGTTTGCACTTCAGTTTGGAACCTTTCTGGGTTCTCCTGTACGGCAGTTGCCCCAGATACGCCAGTTCAAATACAAGGATGTACAGGTTCTAATAGTATCATACCTAATTCAGAATTTTAGAGATCTATCTAATCATAGGATTACCAACAGTCTATCTTTCATTCAAATTGGAGATTTAGTAGCTTTTATGACTGCTATAAATTTATTTATGTCACATAGTATCCCTGTCTAATAAATGATGCCATAATGGCTGTTGTTGCCTTCAGTCTGAAGACCGGTCTGACGCACCTTGCCGCATTAGTCTACCCTGTGCAAGTCTTTTCATCTCTGCCAATCTACAACAATCTACATTCATTTTATCCTTCTTACTGTCGTCATGCCTTGTTCTTCCGCTACATTTTTACCACTGCTTCCTCTAACCACACATACACATCCCCCCATTACAAACTGCTTGATGCTTCAGGCTGTGTCCTTTCGATAGGTCCCTTGTTTTAGTCAAGCCGTGGCATGAACGTTTTTCTCCGGAATTCGATTCAGTATCGTTTAATTATTTATCCAATATACTCGTCTAATCTTCAGCATTCTCCTGTAGTTTCACGCTTCAAAAGGTTCTGTTCTCTTTGTGACTGAACTGTTTATCGTCCACGATTGAGTTCCATTAAACACTACGCTCAAATAATTTCTTTTATCTTATCTTACATTGTTATTATCTTCATGATTTGCAGGACAGAGGGCTTTTGTTCAATTGAGGTGGGTCTTCGCATGTGACTATCTTGTCTTCGACAGTGTGTGCATTATACTACTCATATTGGTTCCCCCACATCCCTGTCTTTTTTAAATTTTTGTTAGACATGCTCCTACACTACCTCTACATAGTTTCGTGGTAGTAATACAGTACTCGCATTTCGAAACATCTTTTTCTTTCCTGCAATGCACTTCACTTACTCCCACAATATCTGATTTCCATTCTCTTTCCTAATCCAATAACGTACCTACAAAATCAAGGATTCTAACATTCCACGATGTGACCCGTAGGTAGCCAAATCTGTTTTTCTTTTTTGTCTCGTGACATTGTCCTCCTGAGTAGTCTCCACTCGGGATTATTGTACTTCTGGGGCATTTCTCCAAGTAGACGTCATCATCATTAAGCCATACATTAGGTCTGTATGTCTTCGGGAAATATAACAACTAAAGTTTCACCGTGTTTCAGTTGTTCGCAACACCAACATAACAAGGCCACAATAGCTAATACTAGAATAACTGTTGATCAGCCAATCATCCAAGCTATTACCCCTGTAACTACAGAAATAGTTTCTGCCCATCTGCCCCAATGTTACGGCGATAGAATTCTACTGGACTTCTGCTTTCGTTGTTTCTCAGATTGAAACCAAATGAAATATTACATTTAGGAAATATTAAAAACACAAAGCGGTCATGAACAGCCGGATCATATGCTCCTTTGTGGCTTCAAGTAAACTTATAATTCAGTTGATCTCAAATTAATTTTTTCGTCCTAGAAAATCAAGGACTCGAGCCGAAAAACCTAAATCATATCAAACGCACTTCAACACGAAGTCCAAAGTAAAATTCATAGGTGGGTGTCAGAACCATTTCTGGTCAATACCGACGTTCGGAAGGGCAGCGATCTGTCTGCTGTTCTCCTTAGTATGGTTTTGGACGAAGTAACCCGGGAGTGATAAAAAGAACTTAAAACCACAGCTACTGGAAACCCACACGACTTCAAAGACCCAAAAATTACATCCAAATTTCTTGCATAGTTTTCGCAAGTATTCTGATAACACTAGCGGGCGACTAGACGACAGCAATGAAACGAATAGAAGTACTCAAGAAATGTGCTGAAAGAGTTGGCCTCCAAAAAAATGGTTCAAATGGCTCTGAGCACTATGGGACTCAACTGCTGTGGTCATAAGTCCCCTAGAACTTAGAACTACTTAAACCGAACTAACCTAAGGACATCACACACATCCATGCCCGAGGCAGGATTCGAACCTGCGACCGTAGCGGTCGTGCGGTTCCAGACTGTAGCGCCTTTAACCGCTCGGCCACTTCGGCCGGCGGCCTCCAAAAACCCTACCAAAAAGCGAAGTACGGATGCCCAAAACATCCTGCTGAAAAACTAATCACAAAATAAGGACAAATAGTTCAAATGCCTAGGCGAAAGGTTTGAAACTACGGGAGGAAGGGGGAGAGGGAAAAATGGCACAGAAAATTCGGATGCATAAACTTAGGAGAGCTAACGCCAAAATTTACATCCACAGCAAAAAATGTATGTCAATACACACGAGAATAAGGCACAATAACACAGTTATTAAGCCTAAAGTCTAGAGCGCAGATGAAACGCCTACATTCTAAAGAATAGGGAATTTGGAAAATATCCTAAAAAAAGGAAGCAAGATGCTAAGAAAGACATGCTGCTCAAAAAAATTAATAAATAAATAAATAAAATCGAAAGAAGAAAGAAAACTGAACGACACAGACTACAACCCTGAAAAACAACCGAAAATGAGTATCATAATTTTATGGAGAAATCAACAGTCTCACGACAACAAGACTCACGCACAAGATTACTACGTCCGTAGTACAAATCAAAGTCATACCCTGAATTGAGCTGGCCAATAACGATTTAGAAAAGACTCATAGCAGTCCATTACAGAAATGCAACAGAAACGTACACCAACAAAAAATCTGCAAATGGGAAGAATTGTCAGAGAATGAAGTCACCATTAGACCACTGACAAAGCGGACAGAAGAAAGAAAAAATTCCACTGGGGATAAATGAGAGCTGCCTGCTCGAAAACACAGACAGCTTTGTGTAATCCGATAGGGCCAATCAAACGGAATAATAACAGCGCAGAGTGTTGCACAAAATGTAAAAACGTAAGTAATTTCCTGGTGGTGCGTCATTGCCAACTGTCACAGCTGGATGAACGTTGGATATACATAGAGCTGTGACAGTACCGTACCGACATTAAGTGAAAGAAATGCGCAGTGAGACGAACAGAAATGATACTTTCATTCAAAAACAACGATTACACTGAAGACAACCCGATTCATAATGGTCACATGGACGTTAAGAACTGCTGGGCATGGTTCTTAACATTACCAGCGTCCAGACCAAGACCCCTATGGTAGACAGGACTGAACTGAGCAGGGTGCTGTGAGAAAGATCTGTTCAAATTCAAGAGCGTCAGGATAACACCATTCGTAAACAGCACTTATTAATCAGAAGTACAGGACTGTTCTCGTCAGGCACTGGCAGCTCCTCCAGCCAAGCAGAGTGCGCACTTCGTCATCAAAAGCGAGCGCGCGTCGCCAGCGGTTCTGTGGCGTCACGGGAGGCTCGTGTGGCGGCCGTTACGTCATGGCTCTGTCAGTGGCCTTCAGGCTCCAGCAGGCACGGTCCTCACTGGACAGCAGTAGACAGCAGACTCTGCGGGCCCGTCTCCGTAGTGGTTTTGTTGAGGACGTGTGGCCTGAAGACTCGCCCTCCAGCCTAGCCTGAAGTATTCGTTATTGTTTAGCGTCCGACTGCGGCCTCCGGTTAGGAGTCAGAGACCGGCAGCTTTAGTGTCAGCTGCAGAAACGGGCGAGCAGCAACTGTTGAAGCCTCCAGTAGGCCAGCAGACTCATGGCGATCTCTGCACCCCACCTGTCATGACTCGGAACGGGGCGTTGTAGCCTATAGTGGGAAAGTCTCTCCAACGGGACTTCTAACTCCATAGATAATCGTAGACGATCAGGCGCGCATAGAATCGACTGACATAGCATCCCTCTACCACGAAACTGCTGCCACTCAGAGTGAGATTAAGAAATTGTAGTATTTATAACTGGTACTTTCCGTGCTCTATGCAGCGGTTGGGATAGCAGTGATATCTTGTGAATACACTATGTGATCAAAAGTATCCGGACACCTGCCTGAAAATGACTTACAAGTTCGTGGCACCGTCCATCGGTACGCTGTTGTCCCACCCTTAGCCTTGATGACAGTTTCCACTCTCGCATTCAAACGTTCAATCGGGTGCTGGAAGCTTTCTTGGGGAATGGCAGCCCATTCTTCACTGAGGAGAGGTATTGACGTCGGTCGGTGAGGCCTGGCATGAAGTCGGCGTTCCAAAACAGCCCAAAGGTGTTCTATCGAATTCTGATCAGGACTCTGTGCAGGCAAGTCCATTACAAGGATGTTACTGTCGTGTAACCACTCCGCCACAGGCTGTGCATTATGAACAGGTGCTCGAACGTGTTGAAAGATGCAACCGCTATCCCCGAATTTTTCTTCAACAGTGGAAGCAAGAAAGTGCTTAAAATATCAATGTAGGCCTGTGATGTGATAGTGAAACTCAGAACAACAAGGGGTGCAAGCACGCTCCATGAAAAACACAACCACACCAGAACACCACCGCCTCCGAATTTTACTTTTGGCGCTACGCACGCTGGCAACTGACGTTCACCGGGCATTCGCCATATCCGTACCCTGCCATCAGATCGCCACATTGTGTACTGTGATTCGTCACTCCACACAACGTTTCTCCACTGTTCAATCGTCCAATGTTTACGCTCCTTATACCAGGCGAGGCGTGATTTGTGGCTTATAAGCATCCGCTCGACCCTGAAATTCAAGTTTTCTCACCTCCCGCCCAAGTGTCATAGTTGTTGCGTTACAACTGGGCTTTCTTGTATGGCTGCTATGTCAGCAGTATGACAATATCTGTGCGTTGTCATGATGTCACTGTGCTTCACTTAAGGACTGGTACTCTCAGCAAGTCGCGAGTGTCGCAACTGCTTCCTTGTTCACCTCGGCCTGTGAAGCATTTCCTCTTAGTTTGCAGTTGGCCTTTCTTTGACTCAAGCGGATTTACTTCTGGTGTCGCCAGTGATGGATTTTTAAGAAATTCTTAGTGTTAGCCTGCTATACTATTCCGGGTTGAAGCCATATGCTATGTGATCGCGACAGACGCAATGGATGCTCTTCAACGTGCTCCCATGTCGACACCAAAGTTGGTAAGGGATTATTTTGATAGGACGTTCCGCTCTTCCAATTGCGCGGTCAACAAATACTGGATTGAAGTTGGTGCATGTACACGTGCTTCAAATCGTGTCTCCAGCGCATACCACACGTGTCCGAGGTGATTTAATTTGCGGAAGGGACAGGCCTTTTCTGTTCGCCGAATATCCTGTAGTTGCAAGAGCTCCTCTATCTGCGCTGTTCCATGCGGTCGTGCACTGTCGTCTATAAAAATGTGGAGGGCGAATTCCCCATTGAAAGTCGCACAAGGGGTGGAGTATAGTGTGCCAATAACTTTGACCTGAGAATGACCGTACTGAAACATTTGGAGGTCACTACGGACATAAAGAACTGTGGGACCCCTCACAATATCACCTGGGCCTTTGAAACGTTCATGTTCGATAGTAAAGGATGTACCAACACAAGGCGGGAAGTGGGAGGACGTGATTAAAAAAAAAATGGCTCTGAGCGCTATGGGACTTAACTTCTCAGGTGATCAGTCCCCTAGAACTTAGAACTACTTAAACCTAACTAACCTAAGGACATCACACACATCCATGCCCGAGGCAGGATTCGAACCTGCGACCGTAGTGGTCGCGCGGTTCCCGACCCCGACTGTGGCGCCTAGAACCGCTCGGCCACTCTGGCCTGCGGAAGACGTGGTTCACCCAGGAACATTGAGCAACATAATCGTCTAGACGGTCCAGGTTTTTTTCCGCAAAAAAAAGTGAACACTGACCAAACTGGACCTTGCCACAAAATATTGTTCAGCAGCGTAAACCAGCTATCAAATAACACTAAAATCTCTCTCTCTCTCGCTCTCTCTCTCTCTCTCTCTCTCTCTCTCTCTCTCTCTCTCTCTCTCTCTCTCTCTCTCACACACACACACACACACACACACACACACACACACATAAACACCACACCAAAAGAATGAAAACAAATGGCTCAGAGCACTATGGGACTTAACAGCTGAGGTCATCAGTCCCCTAGAACTTAGAACTACTTAAACCTAACTAACCTAAGGACATCACAAACATCCATGCCCGAGGCTGGATTCGAACTTGCGACCGTAGTGGTCGTGCTGTTCCAGACTGAAGAGAATGAAAACAGACGGAAAAAATTCAGATTTCGAGCCCATTACTCCAAAGTAGGTCAGTGAAACAAGCGACTGTCAAAAGCGCATCAAAAAATGTAAATTGTGCAGTGACATGCGTCCAAGACATAGCAACATAACAAGACCCAGGATTCAACAATGGCCAGGAGTAACCGTGAGTAAACGCTATTTAAATCCGAAACATTATCCATAGATAACAAACCACACCAAATATTTCTCAATACCAAAGCCTCACAGTTTTTATCGGCGTCCACATAAACACACAAACGACAGAAAAAAACTGGTTTCGCAGACAAGTAAAAACCAGCCAAAAGGCAAGAAAATCCAAGCACAGCAATGGTACGCCTTAAAAAAGAGGCACGGGTCTTATTTTATTTGACTGTATATTTTTGAAGATTGTAGCCCAAATGAAAATTCAATTCAGACGATGTCCTCACATTCCGATGCATTATTTGAGACTTGATGTTGATTTTGGTTGGCAGGCACAGAACACACACAGAGCAAATGAAAGGTAAAGTACTTTGGCAAATTAAAGAACAACAACATCCGATGTAACATATTTTGTAACGTAGTTGAAGTCTGTATGTATCTGTATCACTAAAAATAAAAGGAAAGAAAAACAGTGGAACTATCAGAACTGCGGTGAAACATAATTGGGTAGTAAAGCAAAACAGTATGTGTGTACTTGCAAGAAGTCGGATCCCCTTTCATTCATTTTTCCACAAGCACGTGAACAAGGCTTAAAATTCCAGAATGATAGCTTTCTCTAAGTCTACAAATGCTATAAGCATATGTTTGCCTTTCCACTACCTACCTTGCAAGAGAGGTCATAGGGTCAGTATTGCCTTTTGTGTTCTCATACTGCAGACGATCCAACTTGATCTTGCCTGAGGTGAACGTCTACCAGTGTACTTATTCTTCTGTAAATAATTCGTAACAGTATTTTGCAGTTATCAGTCATTAAAATGATAATACGTTAATAATGACATGTCATATCCTGCTTTCCTTCTAATTCTAAAACTTACATTCATCTTGAAGTCTGAAAGTATTTCGTCTGTCTCATATACGTTGAAGAGGCAAAGAAACAGGTGCACCTGCCTAATACAGTGTAGGGCACCCACGAGCACGCAAGAAGTGCCACAACACGACCTGGTATGAACTCGAGTAATGGAGGGAACTGACACCATGAATCCTGCAGGGCTGACCATAAATCCGTGAGGGGGAGATCTCTTCTGAACAGCACGTTGCAAGGCATCCCAGATATGCTCAGTAATGTTCATATCTGGGGAGTTTGGTGGCCAACGGAAGTGTTTAAACTCAGAAGGGTGTTCCTGGAGCCACTCTGTAGTGATTCTGGACTTGTGGGGCATCTCATTGTCCCGCTGAAATTGCCCAAGCCCGTCGGAATGCGCAGTAGACATGAATGGATTCAGTTGATTAAACAGGATGCTTACCTACGTGTCATCTGTGAGAGTCGTATCTAGACGTATCGGAGATTCTATATCACTCCAAATACACACGCCCCATTCCATTGCAGAGTCTCCACCAGCTTGAACAGTTCCCCGCTAACATGCAAGTTCCACGGATTCGTGAGGTTGTCTGCATACCTGTACACGCCCAATCGCTCGATACAATTTTATACGAGAGTCCTCCGATCAGGCAACATCCTTCCAATTAGCAGCAGTCCAATGTCGGTGTTGACGGGCCCAGGCGAGGCGTAAAGTTTTGTGTTGTGCGGTCATCAAGGGTACACAAGTGGGCCTTCGGCACCGAAACCTCAGATCGATGATTTTTCTTTGATTGGTTCACATGCTGTCACTCGTTAATGGCGGAGCACTCAAATCTGCAGCAATTTGCGGAGGGTTTGCACTTCTGCCTCGTTGAGCCATTCTCTTCAGTCGTCGTTGGCCGTTGGTCCGTTCATGCTGGATCTTTTTCCGGCCGCAGCGATGTCGGATATTTGGTGTTTCACCGGATTCCTGATATTCACGGTACACTCGTGAAATTGTCGTATGGGAAAATCTCCACTTCGTCGGTACCTCAGAGATGCTGTGTCCCATCGCTCGTGCGTCGACTAAAAAAACACGTTCAAACTCACATAACTCACATAACCCGGCAGTATAGCAGCAGTAACCGATCTAACAGCTGTGCCAGACGTTTCCGACCGCAGAGACGTATGCTCCTTGTTTACATATCTTTTTATTTGAATCTGCATGTCTATGCCAGTTTTTTTGGCCTTTTAACGTATCTCGAACACCAGATGCAACTGTTATGTCGTAGCTAATTGTACCAGGTATGAGGTATCAGTAGTTCATGGGGGAAGTCGTCTATTCTCCAGACTGTTCTGACACAGGTTTTTCAGCGCTCTGTCAAATTCTTCTCGCAGTGTGATATCTCTCATCTCATCTTCATCCACTTCCTCTTTCCTGATTAACGCTGCATTTAAGGTCATCTCCCTTGTATAGTTCAATTATATATACCCTTCAACTTTCACTTCTTTTCATAGTACGTGTTTCCATCTGAGCTCTTAATAATTCTACAGATGCTTCTCTTTTCTCGATAGGCCTCTTTAATTTTGCTATAGGCGATATCTATTTTTCCTCGTGTTGCTACAGACTTGCGTTTGTCCCTAGCCATTCTTGTCTCGCTATTTTGCCCTTTTTGTCTGTCACACTATTTAGAAACCTGTATTTCTTTTTGCCTGTTCATTTTCTGCATTTTTATATTTAACCCTTTCATCAAATAAATTAAATACCTTCTGTGGCATCCAAGTATTTCTTCTAGGCCTTGACTTGTCTTCTCTGCGCCTTCATAGCCCAATCCCTTAAATCTAACCAGTCGTCTTCTACTGTATTCCCTTCTACTGCTTCAGTCAATCGCTGCATAATGCTCTGTTTGAAACTCTTAACAACCCTTGTATCTTTCAACTTGTCCAGGTCCCAGCTACTTATTTTGCGAGCTTTTTGCAGTTTCTTTATTTTTAATCTACAGCTCATAGTAAATAAATTATAGACAGAGTCCACATCTACGCATGGAATTGTCTTACAGATTAAAATCTGGATTCGAAGTCTCTTTTATCATTATATAATCAATATGAAATATTCGTGTCTCCAGGGCTCATCCACGCATACAAAATTCTTTTATGATTCTTAAACAAAGTGTTAGCAATCATTAAATTACGCTCTGTGCAAAATTCTACCAGGCGGATTACTCTTTATTTAATTTTCCCCAGTTCATATTCTCTTACTATATTAACATCTCAACGTTTTCCTACTATCGAATTCCCGTCCCCAAAAATATTTAAATTATACGGTAGTTACATACGGACATCAATAACGCCCACCCAAAAATTCACATCATCCTTAAAACTGGAACTCCCAAAGAGATACATTTACTAGACACAAAAAGTGCAAACTCCAGTTCCCATTATACATAAAATCTCCACTACACAGTACAACAATTCTCAACAGTTCATACCATCTGACAGCCGAGAAACAGGGCTGCCTCAGACACTTCCCACACAGACTGACCAGAATTCCAATGGAGAAAGACGTCTGAACACAAGGACTAAACTTCATCAGACAGAGAGACATAGGAAACGGTTACAAATCAAACACGGTAGATTCATTGTACCATATAATAAAATAACACAGACAACAGCAGTACAGCACAACACATCACATGGCTCACAGAGCACATAATTAAAGAAACTACAACCAAACGGAAACAATGGCACACAATGATACTTGACAACAAAATGACGCGTAAGATAATAAGCATTATGAGAAAAAGAGGAATACATGTGGAGAAGAGAACAAGTAATACACTGCAGAAATAATTTAAAATACCGAAAACCATAACAGATAAATTCAACAAAGCTGGTATGTAACAGCTAACCTGTAAAGAGTGTAAGAGTGTGATTCAGTATACACTGAGGTGACAAAACTCATGGGACTACGATATGCACATACAAATATGGCGTTAGTATTGCGCACACCAAGTATAAAAGCGCAGTACACTGTCAGAGCTGTCATTTGTACTTAGGTGAGTCTTGTGAAAAGGTTCCGGCGTGATTATGGACGTACTAAGAGACTTAACGGACTTCGAACGCAGAATTGTAGTTGGAACTAGACGCATGGGACATCCAGTTTCGAAAAGCGTTAGGGAGTTCAGTATTCCGTGACCCACAGTGTCAAGAGTGTGCCGAGAATACCGAATTTCACCACGGACGCAGGAGTGGCCGGTGGCCCTCAGGTAACGACTGAAAGTAGCGAAGTTTGCGTACAGTTGTCAGTGCTGACAGACAAGCAACAATGCGTGATATAACTGCAAAAATCAATGTGGGCCGTACAATTAACTTATCCGTCAGGACAGTGCGGTGAAATTTGGCGTTAGTGTGGTATGGCAACAGACGATCAACGCGAGTGTCTCTGCTAGCAGCACACAGCGCCTCATCTGTGGTTGGACCCTAGACGACTGGAAACAGTGGCCTGTTGAGACAAGTCACGCTTTCAGTGAGTAAAAGCTGACGATAAAGTTCATGTGTGACACGGACGCCACGAAGCAATTGACTCAAGTTGTCAACATGGTACAGTGCAAGCTGGTTGTGGCTTCGTAATGGTGTGGGCTGTGTTTTCATGCAATGGACTGGGTCCTAAGGTCCAGCTGAACCGATCATTGACTGGTGATCGTTATGTTAGGCTACTTGGTGTTCGTAAGACGTCATTCATGGACTTGATGTTCTAAAACAAAGATGACATTTTTGTGGATAATAATGAATCATGGCACCAGACCACAATTGTTCGTGATTGGTTTGAAGAACATTCTGGACACGTCGGATGGTTTGCCACCCAGATCGACCGACATGAAACCCATCGAAAATTTATGGGACATAATCGAGACGTCAGTTAGTACACAAAATTCTGCATCGGCTACGCTTTCTCAATTATGGGCGTCTATGACGTAGCTTGGCTCAATATTTCTGCAGGGGATTTCCAACGACTCGTTGAGTCAATGCCATAAGTCACCACAGACCAAACAGTACTCTGCTACCAAACCTTATTCACCACTCTAAGCGAACTATCAATTGCCAAACAATAAAATGCAAACACACATACACATACGCACCACACAAACAGAATTAAAATAGACGGATCAAATTCAAACTTCGCGGTCGTCAGTCCAAGGTAGAACAATGAAACAAGTAACTGTCAAAAGCTCATAAAAAACGTAAGCTGTAGAGTTGTACAGCAACGTAACAAGGTCCAGAATTCACCAACGAGCAGGAAAAACCGGGAATATGCGCTATTGAAAAGACGAAACACAATCCATAGACACCAAACAACGGCATATAGTTCTCGATACCAAAGCCTCACTGATTTTTGTAGCTGTTCACACGTCATTATAGACACACAGGTAGCCGCGGTTAAACACAGAGAGCGATAGGTTATTTACAGCTTGTATACGTACAAGACGGTGGTTATAAAAGTTCTAGGGGAAGGAATAAATACTTTCAAGTTTGCCGATGGCGTTGTAGTTCTGTAAGAGACAGATAAGGACTAGAAACAGCTGTTGAACAAGATGGACGGGGTTTTGAAAGGAAGAAATAAGACGAACATTAACAAAAGTAAAACAAGTGTGACGGAATGTAGTCAAATTACATCAGGTGACGCAGGGTAGATTAGATTAGGAATTGAAACACTAAAAGTAATGGAAGAGTTTTGCTATTTAGGCAGCAAAACAACAGATGATGGCAGAATTAGAGACGTTTTTAATTTAGACTGGCAATGACACGAAAAGTGTTTATGAAGGTGAGAAATCTATTAATGTTGAATATAAATTTATGTGCTAGGATGTCGATTCTGAAGGTCTGGTGGGTAGACTTCTCTGGAAGCGAAACGTGGACGATAAGCTGTTCAGATAAGGAGAGAATAATAGAAGCTTTTCAAATGTGGTGCTACAGAAGAATGCTGGAGATCTGATAGCTAGATGGTATATTTAATTAAGAGGTACTGAATAAAACTGGGAAAAAGATGTTCATGGTAAAAGTTAACTATGACAAGGGATCGGTTGATAGGATACATTCTGAGATATCAAAGATCATCAAGTATTGGACGGGCGTGCGAGGGTAAAAATTGTAGAGGAAAACCAATAGATAAATACAGCTACTAAGTTAAAATGGATGTAGAGTGCACTAGTTATTCTGAGATGAAGAGGCTTGTACAGGATAGAATGGCAAGGAGAGCTGCTTCAAACAAGTCTTCGGACTGAAGACAACAACAAAGACCACAACAACAATAACATCTTTCTGAATCATTAATGGATTTTATTGTAGCCTCTCTCTCTATCACCTTTTAATCGTAGCTGAAGACAGTTATGAGTACTTAATGGGGCATCTATTAATCTGCCTTGCTGAGTGTTACTCCTTGCGATGGATGAAACCGCTTTTTGTGGTACGCTCTTTTAGCCAACCCTTCATTCGCCGAACCCTGTAGACGACGCTACGGTCCGCCAAACGGGAGTAGTTTTAGTTACATCTGAAGAATGTCTATTGTTTCGAAAGCAGGCTGATGTATATCTTTCTGAAAATAGATTGCAGCACATGTCAGCCTGCAGGAGGGCATTACGGTACGTTCCCCTCCACTGGTTACGTCAATGTCCAATCGTTAACAGCTGGACGTCCTATTACTCGACTGTCGGAGACGTGGTTGAAAGACATATACAGGGTCGTCCATCGATGATGACAGGGCCAAATATCTCACGAAATAAGCGTCAAACGAAAAAACTACAAAGAACGAAACTTGTCTAGCTTGAAGGGGAAAAACCAGACGGTGCCATGGTTGGCCCGCTAGATGGCGCTGCCATAGGTTCAAAAGGTTCAAATGACTCTGAGCACTATGGGACTTAACTTCTGAGGTCATCAGTCCCCTAGAACTTAGAACTACTTAAACCTAACTAACCTAAGGACATCACACACATCCATGCCGAGGCAGGATTCGAGCCAGCGACCGTAGCGGTCGCGCGGTTCGAGACTGTAGCGCCTAGAACCGGTCAGCTACTCGGGCCGGCCGCTGCCATAGGTCAAACGGATATCAACTGCGTTTTTTTTTTTTTTTTAAATAGGAACACCTGTTTTTTATTACATATTTGTGTAGTACGTAAGAAAATATGAATGTTTAGTTGGACCACTTTTCTTCGCTTTGTGATATATGGCGTTGTAATAGTTAGAAAATTATGGCTCACAATTTTTGACGAACAGTTGGTAACAGGTAGGTTCTTTAAATTAAAATACAGAGCGTAGGTACGTTTGAACATTTTATTTCGTTTGTTCTGCGAACACATGCTGTTACAGGGTGATTACCCGTAAATACTACAATAATGCAATAAATGCTCAAAATGATGTCCGTCAACCTCAATGCATTTGGCAATACCTGTAACGACATTCCTCTCAACAGCGAGTAGTTCGCCTTCCGTAATGTTCGCACATGCATTGACAATGCGCTGACGCAAGTTGTCAGGTGTTGTCGGCGGATCACGATAGCAAATATCCTTCAACTTTCCCCACAGAAAAAAGTCCGGGGACGTCAGATCCGGTGAACATGAGGGCCATGAGATGGTGCTTCGACGACCAATCCACCTATCATGAAATATGCTATTCAATACAGCTTGAACCTCACGCGAACTATGTGCCGGACATCCATCATGTTGGAAGTACATCGCCATTCTGTCATGCAGTGAAACATCTTGTAGTAGCATCGGTAGAACATTACGTAGGAAATCAGCATACATTGCACCATTTAGATTTCCATCGATAAAATGGGGGCCAGTTATCCTTACTTCCATAAATTCCGCATCATACATTAACCCGCCAAGGTCGCTGAAGTTCCACTTGTCGCAGCCATCGTGGATTTTCCGTTGCCCAATAGTGCATATTATGACGGTTTACGTTACCGGTGTTGGTGTATGACGCTTCGTCGCTAAATAGAACGCGTGCAAAAAATCTGTCATCGTCCCGTAATATCTCTTGTGCCCAGTGGCAGAACTGTACACGACTTTCGAAGTCGTCGCCATTCAATTCCTGGTGCATAGACATATGTTTATGTAGCATTCTCAACACCGACGTTTTTGAGATTCGCGATTCCCGGGCAGTTTGTCTGCTACTGATGTGCGGATTAGCCGCGACAGCAGCTTAAACACCTACTTGGGCATCATCATTTGTTGCAGGTCGTGGTTGACGTTTCACATGTGGCTGAACACTTCCTGTTTCCTTAAATAACGTAAGTATGCGGCGAACGGTCCGGACACTTGGATGATGTCGTCCAGGATACCGAGCAGCATACATAGTACACGACCGTTGGGCATTTTGATCACAACAGCCACACATCAACACGATATCGACCTTTTTCGCAATTGGTAAACGGTCCATTTTAACACGGGTAATGTATCACGAAGCAAATACCGTCCGCACTTGTTGAATGTTACGTGATACCACGTACTTATACGTTTGTGACCATTACAGCGCCATCTGTCACAAAGCGAAACAAGTGGTCTAACTAAAACATTCATATTTCTTTACATACTAAACGAATGTATAGTAAAAATTGGAGGTTCTTACTTAAGAAAACGCAGGTGATATCCGTTTGACCTATGGCAGCGCCATCTAGCGTGCCATCTATAGCGCCATCTAGTTTCCCCCTTCAAGTTAGACGAGTTTCGTTCTTTGCAGTTTTTTCCTTTGATGCTTATTTCGTGAGATATTTGGCCCGGTCACTGTCAATGGACCACCCTGTATACGGTTTCAACTGTTATATTTGTTTTACTGTGTTCAAATTTTAACATAAGAATGTACTTCTTCATGAGAGGATTATGTCAGCACTTTAAATTTTTATGTTCAGACAATAATTGTGTAAAGTTTTGAAAATCTGACTTGGTTGCCGCTGTAAGCCGTTAGGTAGGAGGAGATGTTAAGTGTTTAACGTCCCGTCGACAACGAGGATGTTAGAGACGGAGCACACGCTCATGTTAGGGAAGGAAAGCGGCCGCGCACTTTCGAAGGAATCATCCCGGCATTTGTCTTAATCGATGCAGGGAATTCACTTAAAACCTAAATCAGGATGACCGGACGCGGGTTTGAGCCGTATTCTTCCCGAATGCGAGCCCAGTGTGCTAACCACTCCGCTCACCGCTCGCTTGTTGGGTAGACTAACTGCAGCTGACACTAGTGACGGTGCATCAGGTTAGTTGTTTCGTAATATAAATTAACACGCAGATACCAATTATGCATCAATGTAAGCAACTGACATTTTGAGCAACAATAGCCATCACACTGCACTTTGAATACCGTCTCGGGACGTCATTAGCGTCAACTACATTTCGGATCAGTAGTAGGAAAACGGTGCACCTGTGACAGATTTGTCACAAAAGAACAGTGTTTCATTGTATCTCCTATGAACAATCTAAACTTTTGTATAGGTAATTTTTTACACACCGTATAGAAACATAAAACATACATTTGATAACTTGAGATATCGGTAGTTGCCGAACACAGTCTTACAAGTAAACACAGAATAATGTTTGATGTGACCAGAATCTTGTCCCTCGCTTCTACATACTACGATTCTGTTTTTAAGGAATGGTAGAGACGGAACGGCGCAATAGGAAATTCACCCAGGACACTTCTGTTATCTTAGTAGGTCGTAGAAGCTCCTGAAGCTGATCAGGTAAAGATAAGTGCGCTGAATAATTTACGTTCCTATGAGAGCGCAGTCACAGCCATTGCCGAGATGGACGCAACCTTGGCAGCATGACATTATGATAACGCACGCTGATTAATCCAAAGCCATCCGTTGGCTACAAATCGTCTCGACTACAGTATCCATGATAGTCAATTGTTCATGACGAAGACGATGGAGGATTTCGTGTAAAACTGGAGACTGAGGCGACAAGTAATCTTCGAGTGTTTTATACATCTCCTTACGTGTAAGTGTGTGTGTGTGTGTGTGTGTGTGTGGAGAGAGAGAGAGAGAGAGAGAGAGAGAGAGATTAACTTCATTTTGTGTGTCGTGGGTTTATTGGCTGCCAGTGGATAGCCTCATAATTGTGATGTCTATACTGAGTAATGCGTAGTTATGTTTAAAGGTATCTACTCCTAAAAAAAAGGGACAATTACCCTGGACCTTTATGGATTCATGAACTTAAATGTTCGCAAGTTTTCTAATAGATATTTTGTGCTTAAGTTATTAATGCAAGACTGCACAGTTCTTTCAGAACTAGTTTGTTTTTCATCTCCGACGATACCTCACAATGAGTACCGCCCTTCGATAGTGGCATTCGCCTCTGATCGAAGTGTTTCGGTTTTTTCAGGGCCGGCCAGCCAGCAGCAGTCCAGCCCGCGGCAGCAGCAGCTGCAGCGTTCCTGCCAGCGTTCCAGCCTCTGCGGTGGCTTCCCGCCAGCGGCAGCAGAGTGGGGCTTCGGCACCAGTCGGCGTTTCATCGGTCTCTATCTGTTTTCGTCTGTCTTCGTCCGTCTTCGTGAGTCCCTGGTTCTTCTGTAATTTTTGTCCTGTTCTGTTCCTTTCCTCCTTGTCGTCATGTCAACCCCCACCACCACTACCACTACCACAACTACCGCCATAGTATACACCTCTCCCTCAACAGCCACCACCACAATTACATGGTACGCCCAATCGCCCCCCTCATTGCATCCTCCCACTTCTCACTCTCCTTTCTCCTTCGCTCCTTGTCGCCCCATCCCTGGCTCCTTCCTCCTGTGCCTCCTCCTCTGATCCCTTCCTTCCCCTCCCTCACTCTGTCTCTGCAGCCCCCGCTAGGGTAGTGGCCCAGAGGGCCATGACCCACGCCCAGCACTCGCCCTCGCCTTCACCATCGTAATCATCTTCATCATCGCCATAGCCTTCACTATCGCCATCCCCATCTCTGGCACCAGCTCCAGCATCCACGCCGGGACCTGCCACTTCCGCCACCTCCCAGTTGCTCCTGTGCCACACGCCTCCTCTCTCCCTTCTGTCGCTGTCAAACGCCCCAGTGGCACCCCTGCCAACACTTTCCTGGAGCCCCCATCTCCCTCCTCACTCCTCGCCGAGACTCCATTCTCATCTCCACCCCCAGCCCCACCCTTCACACAGACATCCTCTCCCGCATCCCCATTACCCGATTTAGCCCTAATGCCTCCCTCACACCCACACCTTCCCCATCCCCCTCCCACCAACCCCAGCCCCCACGTTGCCCTCCGACCCTCACCGCTGTGATCTCTTGGCTTAGTCCAACGATCACGGAGGAGGAGGTGATGGCGGAGCTCAAGGCGCACCCGTCCTTAGAAATACGGGCAGTCCACTGCATCTTCAACCCTGCCAGCCCCACCCAACTTATGCGGGTGTTCTCAGAACATGCCCCCTCCATCGACCGTCTCCTGGATGATGGTGCCCTCCTCTTCCACCAACGTTCCCCTCCTCAATCCCTCTGCTGCCAGAGCTGTTGTGCTATAATGCACATCCTACATCTGAGTGCCGTGTGGCCCCTGTCTGCCCGCATTGTAAAGAGGCGCACTTCTTCTGGCAGTGCCCCAACCTACAGTCCCCTCCCTCCTTCTACACATGTAACCTCCCACATCCCACTTAGTCCCAGAAATGTAAGACCTGACTGCCCTCCCCCCACCACACCTGAACTTACCGCCCTCTGGATGCCCCCACCCCTCCTGGGACATCCCTTCATCCCCCTCCGCCCCACCGCTGAGGACATCATCAGGTTCCTAACCATCATCCTCCAAAATGTCCACCCCTTCCAGCGCCCCCACACCCTCCAGCAGATATCCCTCGCCGCCCGATCCATCTTCCATCTCAACATGTATGCCACCCACTTCCATAATCAGGCCCATATCTACATTCTCCCATCTTGACACCCTCGTCAAAATCCTTGTCATGACGCGACACACAGTATCTTGTTCAATAACATCTGTTCCCTTACCGCCAACAAGAACCGCTTCCTGCACACCCTCACAACCCACCGCGTGGATGCCTTCCTCCTCAATGAAACCTTTCTTCAGCCCCAACACACCATACACACCTTGCCCTACCTCCTTCACTGCTCTGTTAATCCCCTCCCAATAGCGCGTGGCAGTCCTCCTCACTGTTTCAGACGGTCGTCGCCCCTGTCCCAACGCTTGTAATGACCCTCCCCCGAAATACATTCATGATTATTCCCGTGCCAACTGGAATGCCTACCGGGATACCCGCTCTGCCCAGGTCGATAGCCACCCCTCCACCTACCACCACCCTGATAATATTACCCATGCCGCCTCCTTTCTCGAGCAGACCTTGTCTGAGGCCATGGAGGCCCATGTTCCTTCTGTCACTGTCCACCTCCTCCATCGTATTTTACCCCCACAGGATGCCCTCCTTCTCCATGAATCCCGTCGTGTCTACTGCGCCTTCCTTCACGTGCTTCACCCGGACACACTAGGACGCCACCGGCAACTACAATGACACATCAGAAACTTTCTCGCGGATAAGACACACTGGGACTGGCGACAGACATGCACCTGTCTTAATGCTACACTTCCTATCAACTCGTCCAAGTACTGGTCAGCCTTCCGCCATCTTACCATATCTAACCCCCACTCCATACTACCCTCTCCTTCATGATAATCAGCCCTTCCCTGACAATCTTTGTAAGGCCAATCCCTTTGTCTCCTACCTCTCCAATATCTTTACCATCCCAGATGATTCCCATTTCGATTACTCCCTCTTCCCAGATGTCCACGAAAGAACTGACACTTCTGTCCCTCCCCTCGCTCCTGGTTTCCAGTACTTGGACAAAGTTGCACACACCGAACTCAATGCCCCCATCACTACTAAGGATATCATCGCTACACTCCGCATGAAACGCAACACCACTCCCGGTCACAATCATGTCACCTATCGCCACCTTTGTGAAGCTCCTGCCTCCTTCCTCTCCACCCTGGCCAGGCTCTATAATGTCCTGTCCACTGGCTACTAGCCTGACCTGTGGAAAACCTCCCACCTCCTGATGTTCCTTAAACCCGACAAACCGCCGTCTGCTGTCTCCTCTTACCGTCCCAACAGCCTTACCTTGGTCTTCAGCAATTTCCTAGAATCCATCCTTACCAGACAGATCCACCAGCATCTCTGCCAGCACCGCCTCCTTCCCATGACACAGTGTGGCTTTCGGCCGTCCATCTCTACCGATGACCTTCTCCTTCACCTCACTCATCTCCTCTCCGAACAGCTCAATTCCAGTAGCTCGGCCATCTTTCTCTCCCTCGACCTCGAACGCGCCTATGACCATGTGTGGCATTCCGGTCTCCTTTTCAAGCTCCAAACCTTCGCCCTTCCTATTAACTACGTCCGTCAGATCGGGTCCTTTCTTTCCCAACGTCCATCCTACGTCACCAGCCACAACACGGAATCCTATCCTTTTTCCCCTCCGCCAGTGTGCCCCAAGTTTCTGTCCTCTTCACTCTTCTGTACCTTTTGTATTTGGCGGACATGCCGCCGCCTTCACCCCCCATCCAACTTCTCTAGTACGCCGATAACACCGCCTACCTTGCCCTAGCCCCCACCCTGCAGTGCTCCCAATACGTTCTCCAATCCCATCTTGACCGGTTCATCACTTGGTGCAACCAATGGTTGCTCAGGGTCAATCTTTCCAAAAGCCAGGCGATCATTGTAGGCAAAATCACCTCTTCCTTCCGCCTCCTCAACTTCTGTGTCACCATCTATGGCCGTCCTATCGCCCTTACCTCCACCCTTAAGTAGTACCTTGGCATCACCCTTGACCATCGCCTCTCCTGGACCCCCATCTCCGGACTATCCAAGCCAAGGCATGCTCCTGACTCCATCTCCTTAATCTCCTTTCTGTCAGTACATGGGGTCTGGACCCCACCACCATCCTCCACACCTATTAATCCCTCATTAGCTCTATCCTCTGCTACGCCCACCCTACCTGGATCTCCGTCCCACCTACCTTTTTCAAATCCCTTCAAATCCTCAAACGCCATGCTCTTCGCCTTGCCTATCGCATCTGTCTCCCCTCCCCCACACGGATCCTATACAACCTTATTCCGTTCCCCCACCTCCTCCATTTCCTCAAATGGATATGGATCCTCTACACCTCCTGTAAACTAGGTCCCACTCACCCACTTGTCTCTCACATCCTCTCCCACCACCGTCCGCTGCCGCACCTTTATTTCCACATCCCACCTCCTCTCCATCTCTCCACTCTCCTTACCCTCTCCCATGGTGGCTTCCACCAGTTCCCCCTCCCTGATGATGCCCTCCTCCCCTCCATCTACCCATCCTATCAACTTTGATCCTCCGTTCCCACTTCCTGTGTTTTTTCCTCAGAGCACCCTCTCTCCCTTCTCTCCCCTTCCCTCCCTCCTCCTTTCCTCCTACCTCCTCCTCCGGGCTTCCCCTACCCCCATACCTTCATTCCTCTCCCCATCTCCCATGCCACTGGCATCTCTGCTCTCCCCTCTCCCTCCCCCACCACCTTCTACTCCTCTTGTCAGGTCCCCGGACTCGCAAACGTCAAGTGGACATCCGCGCAGCGGAGATCATCGACATCAGTTTTACGTGTGTGTGCCGTCGTGGTTGTGGTTCAGTGTTTTTCGCCGCCTACGCTCCTCCGTTCACATGTGTCTTCTAAATCATCAGTGTCTGTGCACAGAGCCGACAGTTTCCTTGTTTTTCGTCGAGTGTGAACGGCTTCATGTTTTTTACTTATTGTATCTACTGTTTTCTAACCACCATTATGTTACGTTTCTGTCTTCATTGGTTTTCTCTTTTATTGTACTGCTTGTGGCTGAAGAGCGGAGTAAAATTTTCCGTTGCCAGCCCACCTTTTATAAGGTGCAAAATGACAATAATGGGAAAAAAAAGAATCTAGCTTGTTTTACGTTCCCATTAATCCCCCGCCCGTGCTGCTTGTGTGGTAGGTTAGGAATGCTTTACTTACAGAACTTCATCGACTCACGTTGCACGTTGCCGTCTCTCATCACGAAAGCAACGTTTCAGTCTTATATGGTCATGTCTAGCAACGTATTTGCCAGCCATTCTTTATTTAACAATCCTACTTTAAGAAGAATTCTGTAACTACTATAAGTATTTTAATGTACGTGTTTAGTTTTGTTTGTGACCTTACCCATTTAGTACAATGAAGTCTAATATTTGGCATGTGTCAGTATCCTTCCTGTTTGATGGTCAGTATCGATATATTCTCGTTTGTAAGGTTTGCTCCTATGTGATGGACGATGCTTTTGGAATTTTTCTTCCAGCCAATCAGCGTGGTGGGTGTGTCGTACCCACATGTGAAGAGTTCTGAGCAGCACAGGCTTCGTCCCTAAGTGAAAATAACTTGTTGTTTGGCAGGTGAAGCGGTGTGAGCAGGGCTATAGTGATAACGATGGAATGGCCCGTACTGTGTATGCCTACCGGCATACCACGTCTATACAGATGCAAGTTTCTGGACGCCGCGCGTGTTTATCCGCAAAGAGCACCAATAACGCTGCTTGGTACCAACCACGTAACAGCCTGCTAATTATGTTGCCACTAAATAAAGTAAAGGGCTGCTGAGGCTTTCGGAGCTGGTGTTTTGTGCGCCAAGTTACAAATTCTCAGAAGCATTTCTGATTTACGGAATATTTATTCGGGTGACTTCTTTGTTCTCACTGCTGCAACGTGGTGTGAGATAAGCCGACTGCTTCAATCTTGTCCCGTGTCAACGTCTGTCCCAGTACGTTATAATTAGTATCAGTAGTATTATTTCTTATATGAGTTATAATAACAGAGTATGTGAACTGCTAAGTTGTGCCTTCCTGGCCGAACTTAATTTCTTAATTATATTTTATTTTGGGGTTCGTTGATTTACCAACTCAAGAGAGGAATCCTTTGTGATCAATATTAATGTATAAACTAAATATGACTTCCATCAAATGTATCAAAAGTTTCGCCTTATTTGAAGTTATCTGTCAATGATCATAAAGCTGTTCTAGGTGCTTCAGAGCGGTCGCGATTCGAATCCTGCCTCGGGCATGGATGTGTGTGATGTCCTTAGGTTAATTAGGTTTAAGTAGTTCTAAGTTCTATGGGACTGATGACCTCAGATGTTAAGTCCCATAGTGCTCAGGGCCATTTGAACCATTTGAACCAATGATCATAAATCTTTGTTCTAAAGCAGTTATATGGGGAGTGGATTACAATTCTTGGTTTAAATATAAATGGAAGTTGATTTCAACCATTTGAGGCACTCCGCAACATTTTCTCACGGTCAGTAAACAGTTTGCATCCGAATTCTTTTATTTATGTCCCATTTGGTCTTACGTCCTATCTTGGGTTAGGTAGTAGTAAGTACTTCTGCACAAACCAGGGTCCTAATCATCTAAAACTTCCACCGCAGATATTGTAGAACTGCAAAGTGCTATTGATGTGCGGTCTTTACATAATGGATTGGTAGTCAGGGACTCCAACCCTTAACCAATAAACAGACTGTAATAATACTTACAACGTGAATTTTTTGTGCCAACATACACTTTTTAAGTGGAAAAATGTCTACAGATATTAACAAACTAAAAGCTGGATGAATTTGTGTTTGCTGCGGTAGACTATTACGAGTCTTTTACGAGATACCGTAGTTTGAAAAGTTTCTACACCGACACTTGTTTGTGCCATTCATCCTGTTGTTTTGGTTGCTTTATATGCGTGTGTGTTCGGTGAGTGCAATGCGACTTGCTAGTCAATTAATGTGTGACAGACCAAGCAGTAGGTCATGAGTGGGCGACAGGATTTACTAGTGCAGAAAAACCCGTTATGCTCATAGTGTACAGAAAGCGTAGGAAGAATACAATTCTTATGCGGAAAGATATCCCAATAAACGTCAACAATCTCGGCAATTATTTACCGACCTCTTCAATCAGTTACATGAAACTGATAATGTAACTCATAGACAACGTAACAGGAGGAAAGAAGTCACGAGAGAAGAGGCGAAAATTAATGTTCTTCCTGTTGTTGCAATTGGCCCGCACATTAAATCCCTCGCAACCGCACGAGAAAGTGGCATGTGTCACGAAAGTGTCCTATGCCTTCTGCTTTGGTAAGGTTCCACCCCTGTCACATCTTTCTCCATAAGGAGCTACATGGAAATGATTATGAGAATCGTGTTCACTTCTATACACAGGCATTAAGACAGGATACTCCAGATTTATCAAGTACCTTGTTTAGTGATGAAGCCACATTTACCAGTCATGGGCAGGTAAACGGTCCAGACATGCACTATTGATCTGCTGACAATCCCTGGTGGGTCTGTCAGGTGGAACATCAGCCTCTACGGAGTATAATGGCGCGTTTACACCTGAGCGCCTTGTGGCTAGTTGTCTTGCGGCAATGCTTGCCCCACACACAAGTAGAGGCACGTGTCTCGCCGTCTAGTATGAGAAGACTACCGCGCCCCCGTGCGCAGAATTCAGAGGCATGGGCGACTTTGCACCGGTGTATGATTCACCTTGCCTCTTCGTGCAATAGCTGCATGCACCTAGTGCACACGGAAAGCCTCACAGGTGTAAACGCATCTGAAACATGTGATGTGGGTAGTGAACGATCAGCTCATAAGCTCGTTTTCCATAGACGGAACATTGTACGCGCACAAGTATCGCAGCATCCTAACAGACCATCTTCAAAGAAGATAGAGGACGTTCCTCTACCGACTAGGAGGAACCTGTGTTACCAACACGACGGCTGTGTAGTCATAATGCACAAAGTACTACAGCATTTCTTCACAAACTGTTCCCAAATCGTTGAGTTGGACGCAGCGGACCAGTAACTTGGGTGGCCTGTTTCCCGGATTTGGGGTCTGTAGCCTTTTTTCTGTGGGGAAAGATGAAGGACGCTGTCTACAGGGACATACCAAGTACACCCGATGATATGCAACGACGTATTACTGCAGCCTGCTCGGAAATCTCCGCTGAAATACTAGCACGTGTGCAGAAGTCGTTGCATGCCAGGTTGGAAGCGTGCACTGCCGCTGACGGTGGTCGTTTCGAACACAACTTCTGATGGTCAGTTATCTCGTTACTGATCAGAATCCACATAAATAGTGTATGCACTTATATTGGTCTTTAGTGCGTGCTATCACAAGTATTGTAGAAGTGTGGAAACTTCTCAAAATTAGACGTCTCGTAAACAAGTCACACTTGAATCCTGCAACAAACACAACTGGCATTCTAATTTACCCTATTTTCAGTTTTTCAGTGTCAATAGGCAATGTCCCATTCAAAAAGTATCTCTTTTCACAAAAAATAAACTTTCTAACTCTAATTACAATCTGTTGATTGGCCAATAATACGAGCCCATGACTAACAATCCATTATGTGAATGCCGCACGTCGACAGCACTTGCCATTTCCGCAATATCAGCGGTGCAAGTTTCAGGTGATTATATATACTTCGGTTTATAATTCCTTCCAGTTCCCATGGCAAGTTTTTAGTTGCTCGCTACGTATTTGTGTTTACTGTCGGATCTCTCCAAATATTTGGAGCTGTACATAGTGAGGTGTGTCTAATCGAACCCGGGTGAACGTTGAAATTGTAGTCGTATTATTACTCAGTTACTTTACAAATGCCCTACATCTTGCGACCCTGCCTGCCTGGATTCTACTGAGCATTGGTTTAAGGTAATTTTTTATTCCGATTAGAATAATGTTTGATTTGTCAAAGTTTTTCAAATTTTTCGTCATAACTAAAAGAAGTGTCGTTGTAGACTTTACTGCTATAGCCATAATATCCTTACAAGCGCTTGTGTGGTTATTAGGTGAAACATATGAAAAGTACCAGATGAAGAGGAAAATAAATAATAAGATGAAATCAGTTACTGACTTACTCATCACAAATCAAGTTTATAGTAATTGTGGTAAGGATATTGTTAGTGTTCTAGGGCTAAGGGTTTTGAGCACTAGTAACAAACTCGCCTACTAGCGATAAAGACATGGCAAATGAATTTGACCCATGCCAGCTTTGAGTACCCTTAGCTGATAAGTCGGGCAAAAAAAAAGATAGTAAAATAGCAGTGAGAAGAGAGAACCGTTAGGAAGTACTTGCAAGCAGAAAGCATATGAAGAATACCTTCACGAATGTTTTTCACAGCGAGACTCATTAACTTATAGTAGACCCATCGAACCACGTGCTTCCACAAGCTGCATGTCAACTACCCTTAGATTTGACTTGGAAACTCAGCGTCAGGTGATAACAAACTGTCGAATGTACATCATTTTTCCACGTTACCCTTCGAGAAGTAGTGTCTCTTCATAAAGTGCACCAACCACAAATAACATTGCCTTGTCATTTTGCTGTTGTTTGGTATCTATTACTTCATTATGTTAGCACAGTGGTAAGTTACGTTGCCTTACGTCCACTTGAGCAGCAGTAATACAAAACAAACAGTGAGCCAACTGAGAAAGCATTTACGATCCGCGCAAGAAAATGACCCAGATTCCGAACCAGCTGCACAGCCCCACATTGAGACGATTGTCTACTACATAACAAGTAATCGGACGATCGTTTTGTTGGGACCTGACGCAACTGCCCTGTTTAATGCTTCGCTTCGGTCATTACTGTGGGGTAATGCTTGTAAGCGCCAAGAGAGTGATTCTATTATTGTTCAATTAAACAGTGCTTTTGATCATACATCATAAATTCATTTTATCGTCATTAATTAAACTGAAACTACACTGTGATTTGGCTCATAGATATTTACCCTGGTAACGTAAGGACAACAATTCTTTGAAGGTGTATAAAATGCGCCACGCGCCCGGTCGTGTGAAGAAAATCGTCTCTCCTGCTTGAGGGTTAAGGGAAGATGAATGGGGATTTCTAAAACTAATTAGTTACAGGAAATTATTTTCACAAACTGATTATGGAAAATAAGCTGGAATTACACAACTTACAAGGGGAGGCCGCCAATTCTGAAATTCAGATTCGATTCATACTGCGCATAATAAAAGCTCGTGGCCAGAGGTGTAATGTGGCAAAGCACCAAGATGCACTTCTCAGCCGTTGTCGAGAAAATCGACAGTTAAAAGAAACCGTTGCGATGAAATACTCTCTACGATTAGTAATTTTCTACGGCGTTGTGGTGTAGCGGTAAGCGCTCGAGTTCGTAATCCGAAGGTCGCTGGTTCGAATCTCGCGCCATGCAATTTTTTTTTTAGTATTTGTTTTTTGTAATTCATATACATATATATATATATATATATATATATATATATATATATATATATATAATTCCCGGCAATCAGTTGCAACAATTATGCATATAATAAGTTGTTGAAAGTCGTTTGTCGTGGAAAAACTGGTGACTTCGAACATCATTATGTTTTCCGCAAACAAAGTTGTATTTCACAAATGTTATTAATTGTCTTCATAATGTTAACCACGTATAGTTAACGGATGACGTAGAAAGGATATTCCGAAACGAATACGTATAGCGTAAGTCAAACGTTCCAATTAGAGTAGAAACCCCACGAACACAAATTTGCTGTGGCAGGTATGAAATATAAACTCCGTTACTCGCTCGTTACACTTGAAGGACAGATATTGAATGGGCCGAAACGGGCCGCCGCATAACAGCGTAGTTGCCTGCTAACTTCGAAAGAAGGTAGATGCGGTCCCTAGCGCTACTTAACATCGTCGGAAATCAGTGCGGACGGGAGAGCTTTGGTACACCCTGTTAAACAAACGGAAAAATGGATGCGGTACAATTGGAGAGCGATCCGCCTTCACCAACATGCATAAGCAATTCATATATATATATATATATATATATATATATATATATATATATATATATATATATATGAATTACAAAAAACAAATACTAAAAAAAAAAAAAGATTTCATGGCGCGAGATTCGAACCGGCGACCTTCGGATTACGAACTCGAGCGCTTACCGCTGCACCACAACGCCGTAGAAAATTATTTATCGTAGAGAGTATTTCATCGCAACGGTTTCTTTTAACTGTCGATTTTCGCGACAACGGCTGAGAAGTGCATCTTGGTGCTTTGCCACATTACTCCTCTGGCCATGAGCTTTTATTATGCGCAGTATGAATCGAATCAGAATTTCACAATTGGCAGCCTCCCCTTGTTAGATAAAATAATGTGTAGAAATAGTGATTTACTACTACACTGGCCGGCAGGGGTGGCCGAGCGGTTCTAGGCGCTACAGTCTGGAACCGCGCGTCCACTACGGTCTCAGGTTCGAATACTGCCTCGGGCATGGATGTGTGTGATGTCCTCAGGTTGGTTAGATTTAAGTAGTTCTAAGTTCTAGGGGACTGATGACCTCAGAAGTTAAGTCCCATAGTGCTCAGAGCCATTTGAACTATTTTAGAACTGCTACATTAATTCGAAAAGACTGACCTAGAGATAAAGAAAAATCTCAGGCCAGCATTAGTGCTTAAAAGGAACGATGAGGAGTAACAAAGAGAAGGTGAAGTCATTACAACCAAAGACAATTTGACTTGACTCCGAATCTTAGGCAGTAATGAGGGAAGTGTTGTATATGTAATCAGTTGTTGAATTTCTCATTTTAGACGACCAGGTTGTCATACTGGAAAAATCCTTGAGACAATTGTACTTACAACTTATAGGATAAGTCGAAAGTTTGCTTGGAAGTGATCAAGAACAAATGATAGACTTCAAACTAATGCAGGCTGAACTAGAAATCTAAAGAAGATATTAAGGCATTAGCTAGAGTTGAATACAAAACGAGCGGACAGGAATGATGAGGAGCAATACTGACTTTACAGGAGAACTACGTGGGGTACTGCCAAGAAAAGAAAAGGAATCAAACCATAAGGCTATGAGCCGTTAGAGATCCAATACCTACTGACGTTCAGGATGTAGGTCATCAGATGATGACTGATTCTGTGGGTAACTGTGACATGAACAATTTTCGTCTTGGAAACACAAGTAGAACTGAGGCACGTATCGAGGAAACATCTTGTGTGGACAATAATGAATGTCTAACAGTAAAGAAATATCAACCATTTAGGAATACACCAAATAGCATTGGACCGAACTCTTTATTATCACCCTCCAACTTGGCCATCTTGCTTAAAAGTTATCAGCTATGTGCGCACTAAAAGGTGAAATGCATTAATTCGAACCTGGGTAACCTTTGAAGAGTACAAACAGTTATTCCTGTAAGCATGTTAGTCAAACTGCACATGATAGTGCCACATACGGAATATTAATGATGAGACATTTCAACAGTTCTGGGTTTGACACATCACTCCATTTTTTTTTAATCTATGTTGCAGAGGAATCAATTTCTACACTGCCCTTTCTGTACTGGTAAGCTACTCCTCATCCACTAGATGAAACTACCCAGAAACTATGGCAGATCATTCTTGCCGGTAGAGTGAAAGATTTCATAGAAGCTTTTGAATACATTTTCCAAGAGTTCCTGTCTGACATAGGGGCGCAAGGACAATATAATTTAGTGTGTATGATGATAATAATAATACAAAAAAAAGGAAAAGCGGTACACAGGATCATACACTACTGGCCATTAAAATTGCTTAACCACTAAGATGACTTGTTACAGACGCGAAATTTAACCGACAAGAAGAAGATGCTGTGATATGCAAATGATTACCTTTTCAGAGCATTCACACAAGCTTGGCGCCGGTGGTGACACCTAAAACGTGCTGAAATGAAGAAAGTTTCCAACTGATTTCTCATACACAAACAGCAGTTAACAGGCGTTGCCTGGTGAAACGTTGTTGTGATGCCTCGTGTAAGGAGAAGAAATGCACACCATCACGTTTCCGACTTTGATAAAGGTTGGATTGTAGCCTATCGCGATTGCGGTTTATCGTATGGTGACATTGCTGCTCACGTTGGTCGAGATCCAATGAGTGTTAGCAGAATATGGAATCGGTGGGTTCATGAGGGTAATACGGAACGCCATGCTGGATCCCAACGGCCTCGTGTCACTAGCAGTCGAGATGACAGGCATCTTACCCGCATGGCTGTAACGGATCGTGCAGCCACGTCTCGGTCCCTGAGTCAACAGTTGGGGACGTTTGAAAGACAACAACCAACTGCATGAACAGTTCGACAACGTTTGCAGCAGCATGGACTATCAGCTCGGAGACCATGGCTGCGGTTACCCTTGACGCTACGTCACAGACAGGAGCGCCTGCGATGGTGTACTCAACGACGAACCTGGGTGCACGAATGGGAAAACATCATTTTTTTCCGATGAATCCAGGTTCTGTTTATAGCATCATGATGGTCGCATCCATGTTTGGTGACATCGCGGTGAACGCTCATTGGGAGCGTGTGTTCGTCATCGCCATACTGGCGTATCACCCGCCGTGATCGTATGGGGTGCCACTGGTTACACATCTCGGTCACCCGTTGTTTGCATTGACGGCACTTTGAAAAATGTGTTACTACCCGTGGCTCTACCCTTCACTCGAACCCTGCGAAACCCTACATTTCAGCAGGATATTGCACGACCGCATGTTGCAGGTCCTGTATGGGCCTTTCTGGATACAGAAAATGTTCGACTGCTGCCCTGGCCATCACATTCTCCAGATCGCTCACCAACTGAAAACGTCTGGTCAATGGTGGCCGGGTAACTGGGTCGTCTGAATACGCCAGTCACTACTCTTGATGAACTGTGGTATCGTGTTGAAGCTGCATGGGCAGCTGTACCTGTACACGCCATCCAAGCTCTGTTTGACCCAATGCCCAGGCGTATCAAGGCCGTTATTACGGCCAGAGGTGGTTGTTCTGGGTACTGATTTCTTAGGATCTAAGCACCCAAATTGCGTGCAAATTTGATCACATGTCAGTTCTAGTATAATATATTTGTCCCATGAATACCTGTTTATCATCTGCATTCCTTCTTGATGTAGCAATTCTAATGGCCATTAGTGTATTTCTGCAAAAGAGCAGGACGTCAATGGATAATGAATATAGTACTAATAAAGACGATAAAGATAGGAGTAGGAGTGGCTTGAATAGGAAACCAAATTTTAAATGTATTGCAGTGTTGTGTACATAGTTCCGCGTAGTCAGCGCGTACACAAGTTTCCCACTAGAGCGCCCCCCTCTAAGCACAACAGCACAGGTGCAGCGCACGTCCGTCTCCGCACTACGAGATGGCGCTGTCTTAGAGATGGACCAAATTCTGCTTCCGCCGATCCGCGTATTAAAATGTAACGCAGCCAATGAGATTGCTGCTAACGTAGAACCTATTCTCCTCGCGGATTACACTCGCGCAGTGTTACCTGAACGTTCGAGGTATTATAACGAGTGTACAGACCTCCGATTAGTCAGTCTGCCTTAGTCTGCCTTTGTCTGCACCTGTCTGTACCAGTCTGCCTTAGTCTGTACCAGTCTATAGTCAAGTTACAGTCTGTGTCTAATAAGATTACCATATTTCTGTACATAGCCATGAAGATAAATGTATAGACACTTTGTCAAGTATCAGAGATATGTGAGAATAAGATTAATGTACCAAGACCAAAGGAGCTTCAGATTGTCAATTGTAAACAGCATCCTGAATCAAGTTACGTAATGTCTACTCTTTTTATTACTTTAATAAATGTGTGTGAAAACTAATCAAGTTCTGTTTAAAGTTGGTCACTGTCAATCTGCTACTCTAAGCGTGCGAGTGGCATTTCTATCGTCTGACCTAACGGCAGAAGATAAACACGCCACGATAAGACCACGAGACATATTGCTGACACTTGCCTACTTTGCTAGAGCGACAAGTCAAATAATCTGATGGTGGGTGTACCGAAGGTCTTACAGTATGCACACCTCATGCAGTAAATGGTGATGGGAACCTTATTCGTGAAATGCCAATTACAGAAATGATTCTTGGGAACTGAATAAAGATCAACACATAAGGTACCAGGCTGATGAAGGTTTAAGGGACAGAAATTACTGGGACAGGAGGCTTTTAATAAACTGGGTTCAGACACTGAAAATTCATCAGGACCCTGGAGAACTCGAACCAAAGGTCCGGAAGTTGTAAACGTTAGAGCTACTGACACCAGGAATAATAATGAGAAAACGACGTACGAATTCAAATGTGTACCCAGTGATTCACTTTGAATTTAATTGTGTTAATACACAGTCCAGTCACACTAATGTGATCATAACCTATGATCAATGTCAACATGAAGTACCCACTCACAGCACCAGCAGTGGAGGGTATATAAAGTGTGTTGGGGGGAAGCAAAGCAGTACAGTCAGCGTCATAATGTGGAAACAGAGTGATGTACCCGACATCCAAAAGGGCATGATTATTGGCGTTTAGGTCAAAGGTAGAAGCGTTTCCGAAGTGGTTAAGTTTGTAAAGAGTTCGCTTGCCGCATTTACAGTGTACTGTGCATGGCGGAATGTCGCTATCCAAAACTGTCACTGGGGCACTGTAGTACACCACAGGCCACAGAACACAGGGATGAAGGACGGTTGCAGAGATGTGTACAGACGAAAAGACGTGCAACTCTTGAGCAACTGCCTGCTCAGATGAATCAGTGGGCTATCAACAGCGTCTTCTCATTGACCATTCAATAGCATTGCTGCGTATGGCTCTGAAGTAGGTGCCTGGTTCATGCACAGATGATGACTGCGGTTCATAGCCGACGAAGGCTGGAATTTGTACGCTAATGCTGCAACTATACGTCCACTTAGTTCCGTCAGGTGGCCTTTTTAGATGACAGACGGCTGCATGTACGGAGTGGGACCTCTAAAAGTAAACACTTTGCCACAGCCGTCGGAAGCGCACAGGCTGGAGGATGGAGCGTAACGGCATAAGAAATGTTTTCATGGCAGTCCGTAAGTGATCTTCATTCTGGAAAGTACAGTGGACCAACACAAGTATACATCTAACCTTGAGGACTGTGTCCACCCCTTCACACAGCTGTTTTTCCTTGGTACAATGCTATCTGTCATTAGGACAATGTAACTGTGCGGCCGTGGCCACCAAGCACTCCGGAATCCAATCTATAATCCATGGGACCAACTCGATTTGGTTCTTCATGCTATAGATTCTCAACCTGGAAGCCTAGCACACCTGGCTATGGCAGTGAAGTCGTCATGGTATCATATCCTTGTCAACACCTACCACAATGTCGGTGACACTCTTCCTGAATGTCCTGCAGCAATCTATGTTGAAATATTTGATAATTCTGGCTATTGACAAATGGTCACAGAAATGTGACTGGACAGTATGTAATATCTATACTGGTACTCAAGTGTCACTGAAGAGAGAAACAGCGCTTGGTAAGTGTAGTAGAGGAGGGTCATGGCCAACTCATCCTTTGCAAAGAACGAAAATCGAGGGAGCTTTTCCAGGATCAGTGTCGAAGTAACACAAGATGAGTGTACAGAATTCTGATGTCAGGGTAAGCAATTCTTAGCAAGCTCTGCAATAATTCTGAATTTGGTGCAAGATTCCATCTTGGGAACAGATCTTTTGTCTCATCATCAAGCACTGATGGACTTTGGTAATGGGAAAGTAATTCTGGAGGATCAGGGGTCAATTGCCAAGTTTTCATTTCATGAATATGCTATTGCAGAACAGAAAGTATCTGATGGTCTTAAATGTCTAGTTATATTAAAAACATTATTCGACTATACAGAAAAGAGCCAAAGAAAATGTTAACACGCAGAGGTGGAGCAACACGACGTGGAATGGAGTCTACTAGTGTCTGAAGTCGTGCTGGAGGGAACTGACGCCATGAATTCTACAGGGCTATCCATAAATCCGTAAGAGTACGAGAGGTTGGAGGTCGCTTCTGAACAGTACGTCGCAAGGCATCCCAGAGATGCTCAATAACATTCATGTTTGGGGAATTCGTGGCCTGCGGAAGTGTTTAAACTCTGAAAAGTGTTCCTGTAGGCACTCTGCAGCAATTCTGGATGTGTGGAGCGTGACACTGTCCTGCCGGAACTGAGCAAAGTCCATTGGAATGCACAATGGGCATGAATCGATACAGGTGATTAGACAGGATGCTTATGTACGTGCCATCTGTCAGAGTCGTATCTAGACGTACCAGGTGTACTACACTCCTGGAAATGGAAAAAAGAACACATTGACACCGGTGTGTCAGACCCACCATACTTGCTCCGGACACTGCGAGAGGGCTGTACAAGCAATGATCACATGCACGGCACAGCGGACACACCAGGAACCGCGGTGTTGGCCGTCGAATGGCACTAGCTGCGCAGCATTTGTGCACCGCCGCCGTCAGTGTCAGCCAGTTTGCCGTGGCATACGGAGCTCCATCGCAGTCTTTAACACTGGTAGCATGCCGCGACAGCGTGGACGTGAACCGTATGTGCAGTTGACGGACTTTGAGCGAGGGCGTATAGTGGGCATGCGGGAGGCCGGGTGGACGTACCGCCGAATTGCTCAACACGTGGGGCGTGAGGTCTCCACAGTACATCTTTGTTGTCGCCAGTGGTCGGCGGAAGGTGCACGTGCCCGTCGACCTGGGACCGGACCGCAGCGACGCACGGATGCACGCCAAGACCGTAGGATCGTACGCAGTGCCGTAGGGGACCGCACCGCCACTTCCCAGCAAATAAGGGACACTGTTGCTCCTGGGGTATCGGCGAGGACCATTCGCAACCGTCTCCATGCAGCTGGGCTACGGTCCCGCACACCGTTAGGCCGTCTTCCGCTCACGCCCCAACATCGTGCAGCCCGCCTCCGGTGGTGTAGCGACAGGCGTGAATGGAGGGACGAATGGAGACGTGTCGTCTTCAGCGATGAGAGTCGCTTCTGCCTTGGTGCCAATGATGGTCGTATGCGTGTTTGGCGCCGTGCAGGTGAGCGCCACAATCAGGAGTGCATACGACTGAGGCACACAGGGCCAACACCCGGCATCATGGTGTGGGGAGCGATCTCCTACACTGGCCGTACACCACTGGTGATCGTCGAGGGGACACTGAATAGTGCACGGTACATCCAAACCGTCATCGAACCCATCGTTCTACCATTCCTAGACCGGCAAGGGAACTTGCTGTTCCAACAGGACAATGCACGTCCGCATGTATCCTGTGCCACCCAACGTGCTCTAGAAGGTGTAAGTCAACTACCCTGGCCAGCAAGATCTCCGGATCTGTCCCCCATTGAGCATGTTTGGGACTGGATGAAGCGTCGTCTCACGCGGTCTGCACGTCCAGCACGAACGCTGGTCCAACTGAGGCGCCAGGTGGAAATGGCATGGCGAGCCGTTCCACAGGACTACATCCAGCATCTCTACGATCGTCTCCATGGGAGAATAGCAGCCTGCATTGCTGCGAAAGGTGGATATACACTATACTAGTGCCGACATTGTGCATGCTCTGTTGCCTGTGTCTATGTGCTTGTGGTTCTGTCAGTGTGATCATGTGATGTATCTGACCCCAGGAATGTGTCAATAAAGTTTCCCCTTCCTGGGACAATGAATTCACGGTGTTCTTATTTCAATTTCCAGGAGTGTATATACGTCCAGCTGCACAAGCCCCACACCATTACAGAGCCTCCACCAGCTTGAAAAGTCCCCTGCTGACATGCAGGGTTCATGGATTCATGAGTTGGTCTCCATACCCGTACACGTCCATCGGCTCGACAGAATTGCAAACGAGACTCGTCCGACCTGGCAACATGTTTCCAATCAACAATAATCCAATGTCGGTGTTGACGGGCCCAGACGGGGTGTAAAGCTTTGTGTCGTGCAGTCATCAAGGGTACACGAGTCACCTTCGGCTCAAAAAGCCCATGTCGATGATATTTCGTTGAATGGTTCGCATGCTGACACTTGTTGATGGCCTAGCATTGGAATTTGCAACAATTTACGTAGGGGTGGCTCATCTGTTACGTTGAAGGATTATCTTCAGTCGTCGTTGGTTCCGTTCTTGTAGGATCTTTCTCCGGCCGCAACGATGTCGGAGATTTCGTGTTTTACCGGATTCCTGTTATTCACGGTACATTCGTGAGCATCCCCACTACATCGCTACCTCGGAGATGCTGTGTCCCTGCGCTCGTGCGCCGACTGTAACATCACGTACAAACTCACTTAAATCCTGATAACCTGGCGTTGTACAGCAGTAACCGATCTAACAACTGCGCGAGACAATTGTATTACACAAGTGTTGCCGACCGCAGCGCCGTATTCTGACTGTGTACGTATCTCTGTATTAGTATCTGCATCCCTGTACTAGTTCCTTGGCGCTTCAGTGTGGGTAGATGGGAGATGATGATATCTGGAGTTCCATTCTGTTATTGCACAGCAGTAATAACTATAGCACTCAACAATAAATTTGGAATAAAGTTGTTTCCATAGAAAAGACTGATGTTATGAAAACAGATTTATGTGAAATTTTGTGTCATCAATCCATAGTATTTTCTGCCTGTCTTGGAACTATTAAAGGATTTTTATATCAAATCACGGTCAAGGAACATAAATACAGTTGTTAAACCCTTATATACATATAAAATGGAAGCTGAAATAAGAAAAAAGATACAACAAAATGTAATAAAACCAGTAGTTACTTCTTACAACAATCCATTACTGGTTGTACTAAGAAAGTATGGTGATATTCTCTTAGTACTGCACTCGAGACAGATCAGTTCAATAATTATCCCTGAGGCTAACAGATTGCTAGGACCGGATGAATTTTTAAACAGTTCGGTAGTGTGAGATATCGTCCACAACAGACTTAAGAGCCAGTTAACAGCAAATAAAATTACATCCATTTTCTACGTCTACTTCTACATCTACATGGATACTCTGCGAATCTCATTTAAGTACCTGCCAGAGGGTTCATCAAGCCAACTTCACAATTCTCTATCATTCCAATCTCGTTCAGCACGCGAAAAGAACGAACACCTATATCTTTCCGTACGAGCTCTGATTTCCCTTATTTTATTATGCTGATCGTTTCTCCCTATGCGGGTAGGAGAAAGTTGTTGATTGGAATTTCGTGAGAAGATTCCACCACAACGAAAAACGCCTTCCTTTTAAGATGCCTACCCCAAATCCTGTATCATTTCAGTGACACTCTCTCCCATATTTCGCGATAATACAAAACGTGCAGCCCTTCTTTGAACTTTTTCGATGTACTCCGTCAGTCCTACCTGGTAAGGATCCCACAAAGCGCAGCAGTTTTCTAAAAGAGGACGGACAAGCGTAGTGTAGGCAGTCTCCTTAGCAGATCTGTTACATTTTCTAAGGGTCCTGCCAATAAAATGCAGTCTTTGGTTAGCATTCCCCACAACATTTTCTACGTGTTTCTTCCAATTTAAGTTGTACGTAATTGTAATTCCTAGATATTTAGTTGAATATACAGCCTTTAAATTTCACTGATTTATCCTGTAACCGAATTTTACGGATTCCTTTTAGCACTTATATGGAGCACCTCACACTTTTCGTTATTTAGGGTCAACTGCCAATTTTCGCACCACACAGATGTTCTTTCTAAATCATTTTGCAGATTATTTTGATCTTCTGATGACTTTATTAGCCGATAAACGACAGTGTCATCTGCTAACAACCTACGAAGGCTGCTCAGATTGTCTCCGAAGTCGTTAATATAGATAAGGAACAGTAAAGGACCCAGCCAGTTGGCGCAGTGGCTAGCACACTGGACTCGCATTTGACAGGACGACGGTTCAATTCCGCGTCCGGCAATCCTGATTTAGGTTTTCCGTGATTTCCCTAAATCGCTTGAGGCATCCTTCCTTAATCCGATGGGACCGACGACTTACCTGTTTGGTCCCCTTCCCCAAACACAGGCAACCAACCAACAGCAAATTTCCTGTAACACTATTTTTGGAAACGCCAGAAATCACTTTTGTTTTACTCGATGACTTTCCGTCAATTCCTACGAACTGTCACCTCTCTGACAGGAAATCATGAATCTAGTCACATAACTGAGACGATATTCCATAAGGACGCAATTTCACGACAAGCTGATTGTGTGGTACAGTGTCAAAAGCCTTCCGGAAATCAAGAGATACGGAATCAATCTGATATCCCTTGTCAGTAGCACTCAACACTTCATGAGAGTAAAGAGTTAGTTGTGTTTCACAAGAACGATGTTTTCTAAATCCATATTGACTGTGTGTCAATAGGCCGTTATCTTGGAAATAATCCATAATGTTCGAACACAATATATGTTCCAAAATCATGCAGCATATCGACTTTAGTGATATGAGCCTATAATTTAGTAAATGACTCCTACTACCTTTCTTGAATACTGGTGTGACCTGAGCAACTTTCCAGCTTTTGGGTAGGATGATAGGTTGTATATGAATGTTAAATATGGAGCTATTGCATCAGCTTACTCTGATAGGAACCTAATTGATGTACAGTCTGAACCAGAAGACTTGCCTTTATTAAGTGATTTAAGTTGTTTCCATACTCAGAGGATATTTACTTCTACGTTAATCATGTTGGCAGCTGTTCTTGATTCGAATTCTGGGATATTTACCTCGTCTTCTTATGTGTAGGCATTTCGGATGGATGTGTTTAGTAACTCTGCTTTGGCACCACTGTCTTCGATAGTATATCCACTGCTATCGCGCAGAGAAGGCATTAATTGTGTCTTACCGCTAGCATAAGACTCATACGACCAGAATCTCTTTGGATTTTCTGACAGGTTTCGAGACAAAGTTTCGTTGTTGAAAATATTACAAGCTTGTCGCATTGAAATCCGCCCTAAATTTTCTAGCTTCTGTAAAAGATGTGAATTTTGCATCTTTTTAGATGTGGCCTGTTTGTTTCGTTGTCTCTGCAACAGCGTTCTGACCTGCTTTGCTTACCAATGAGGATCAGCTCCATCATTTGTTAATTTATTTGGTACAGATCTCTCAATTTCTGCCGACTGAAACTATTTCGCTGAATTTAAGTCACATCTGGTCTACCCTTTAATTGTTAATTTGGAAGTAGTGGAGATTGACTCTCACGAAGGCGTCAAGTGAATTTGTATCTGCTTTTTTGAATAGGTATATTTTTCGTTTATTTTTGGAGGTTTTGGGCGTTACAATATTCAGTCTCATTGCGACTGTGGTGTCACCGCCAGACACCACACTTGCTAGGTGGTAGCTTTAAATCGGCCGCGGTCCCTTAGTACATGTCGGACCCGCGTGTCGCCACTGTGTGAACGCAGACCGAGCGCCACCACATGGCAGGTCTCGAGATACGGAATAGCACTCGCCCCAGTTGTACGGACGACATTGCTAGCGACTACACGGACGAAGCATCGCTCATTAGCCGAGCAGATAGTTAGAATAGCCTTCAGCTAAGTCCACGGCTACGACCTAGCAAGGCGCCATTTGCCTTACATAGTTTGATAGTTATCGTATGAAATGTCTCATCAAGAACGCTGTATACAAATGGTGGATTAAAGTTAAGTATTCCAGCAGCTACGTACTTTTCTTTATAGCTTTCATTGAGTATCCTGTTTCAGACCATCAAGTCCGCCTGCTTGCTTAATGGCCGCCTCCCTTAAATAATGTGCGTAGTGTTGGCAATCTGTCAACACTACAGCGACAACCCTATGTTGACTAATCCCTGTTTAGGTTTTGATGCTCGTTATTAACTCAGGATTATTTGTTGCTAAGAGGTCAAGTGTGTTTTCACTACCGTTTACTATTGGTGTGGGCTCATGAAATGACTGCTTGAAATAGTTTTTAGAGAATGCGTTTAGCACTATTCATTGATGATGTTTTATGCGTACCTATAGAATTAACCCCCCTCCACCCCCCATGAACCATAGACCTTGCCGTTGGTGGGGTAGCTTCCGTGCCTCAGCGATACAGATAGCCATACCGTAGGTGGAACCACAACGAAAGGGTATCTGTTGAGAGGCCAGACCAACGTAAGGTTCCAGAAGAGGGGCAGCAGCCTTTTCAGTAGTTGCAGGGGCAACAGCCTGGATGATTGACTGATCTGGCGTTGTAACACTAACCAAAACCGCCTTGCTGTGCTGGTTCTGCGAACGGCTGAAAGCAAGGGGAAACTACAGCCGTAATTTATCCCGAGGGCAAGCAGCTTTACTTGTCAGTAGGCTGTTTATGTTTTCTTATTGGTAACGCCACGTAGCGCTCTGTATGAAAATCACTGGCTGTGCTGTGTGCAGTCTCTGGCTAGTTTGCATTGTTGTCTCCCATTGTAGTGTTGGGCAGCTGGATGTGAACAGCGCGTAGCGTGGCACAGTTGGAGGTGAGCCGCCAGCAGTGGTGGATGTGGGGAGAGAGATGGCGGAGTTTTGAAATTTGTAAGACTGGATGTCATGAACTGCTATATACATTATGACTTTTGAACACTATTGAGGTAAATACATTGTTTGTTGTCTATCAAAATCTTTCATTTGCTAACTATGCCTATCAGTAGTTTGTGCCTTCAGTAGTTTCAATCTTTTATTTAGCTGGTAGTAGTGGCGCTCGCTGTATTGCAGTAGTTCGAGTAACGGAGATTTTTGGTGAGGTAAGTTATTTGTGAAAGGTATAGGTTAACGTTAGTCAGGGCCATTCTTTTGTAGGGATTTTTGAAAGTCAGATTGCGTTGCGCTAAAAGTATTGTGTGTCACTTTAGTGAATGTTTCAGTACGTTCAGTTTTGCTCAGCTCTTTGGAAAGCAAATAATGTAAGAGGTTTATCAGCACAGTAATTCAGAAATTTTTCTAAGGGGACGTTTCATACTGTATGGTTAAATGATGATGGCTTCCCCTGGGGTAAAATATTCCGGAGGTAAAATAGTCCCCCATTCTGATCTCCGGGTGGGGACTACTCAAGAGGACGTCGTTATCAGTAGAAAGAAAACTAGTGTTCTACGGATCGGAGCGGGGAACGTCAGATCCCTTAATCGGGCAGATAGATTAGAAAATTTAAAAAGAGAAATGGATAGGTTAAAGTTAGATATAGTGGGAATTAGCGAAGTTCGGTGGCAGAAGGAACAAGACTTTTGGTCAGGTGAATACAGGGTTATAAATACAAAATCAAATAGGGGTAATGCAGGAGTAGGTTTAATAATGAATAAAAACTAGGAGTTCGGGTAAGCTACCACAAACAACATAGTGAACGCATTATTGTGGCCAAGATTGACACGAAGCCCACGGTTACGACAGTAGTACAAGTCTATATGCCAACTACCTCTGCAGATGACGAAGAGATTGAAGAAATGTATGATGAGATAAAAGAAATTATTGAGATAGTGAAGGGAGATCAAGATTTAATAGTCATGGGTGACTGGAATTCGATAGTAGGAAAAGGAAGAGAAGGAAACGTAGTAGGTGAATATAGATTAGGGGTAAGAAATGAAAGAGGAAGCCGCCTGGTAGAATTTTGCACAGAGCACAACTTAATCATAGCTAACTCTTGGTCAAGAATCATAAAAGAAGGTTGTATACATGGAAGAAGCCTGGAGATACTGACAGGTTTCAGATAGATTATATAATGGTAAGGCAGAGATTTAGGAACCAGGTTTTAAATTGTAAGACATTTCCAGGGGCAGGTGTGGACTCTGACCACAATCTATTGGTTATGAACTGTAGATTAAAACTAAAGAAACTGCAAAAAGGTCGGAATTTAGGGCGATGGGACCTGGATAAACTGACTAAACCAGAGGTTGTACAGCGTTTCAGGGAGAGCATAAGGGAACAACTGACAAGAATGGGGGAAAGAAATACAGTAGAAAAAATAGGTAGCTTTGAGGGATGAAGTACTGAAGGCAGCAGAGGATCAAATAGGTAAAAAGGCGAGGGCTAATAGAAATCCTTGGGTGACAGAAGAAATACTGAATTTAATTGATGAAAGAAGTAAGGCATCAACTACACCAAAATTCAATGAAGTAGAGACCTTAAAGAGAGAAAAGTGTCATGTGATTCACTATACGTGTAAAATAGATTTGTTTAAGAACTAGACAATACTTCCTATTGGGAAATTTATAACTGGATAATGGTATCTCACTGACATAAAAGGGTGATGGTATGACACGGTGTTGACCTGATGTGATATGTTAGTAATGTGTAATTATCATGCGAAATATTGGATTATGGGAAGATGCAATAATGAAATCATAATGATATCCTGATAGTATTACTATATCTACCATTACAAATCAGAAATAAAACATGATAGTTATTGATATTTTAGTTACAGAATACTTTCGATTTAATAGTTGTTTGCTTAAGTTCTAAATCTGCGTTCAGTAGAGATTCTTGATTTATGTCTCAGAACAACATGAAGATAAAACCACAAAAACGACAAAATCAGAAATGATTTAAATAAATAGTGTAACAAAGATTACATGTGAAATCTGTGTAAAGACTATGTATTTTTAGGAGTTAAGAGTGATGTTATAATATTAAATGACGTTTTCTGAATCATGTATGGAATCTCTTTTCCAAGTTACCTACATTACTTATGAATTGGGGAAAAAAACCAGCATCAAGAGTTTGAGGAATTACAAATGCTATAAGAAAACTTCATTGTTATTGCGTTTTCCTGTGTCTATTAACAGTAAAACATATGGTGGCACACACCTTAAATAATACTTTGTTTGACTAATGAAATCTGATATGTGTAATATAATTAATCTATAAATCAGTACTCAATCTTGTACAGATAATACAAGGAGATAGAGTTATATGTTTGTAGCTATATTGGAGAAGGTACGCGCTAAGAATAACGGTCTCGTTAGTGGCCAAAAGAATAACTGGAATATATAAATAACAGAGTGCATTCAACGCAGACAAATTACTTCTTAGAGTCAATTACGTATATCCCTTAAAAATGTGTCTGATTTTGTACTCATTGGTGCAACAACACGGCCATTATCCGTTTTTGATTTACTATTTTTATTGTTATAATGTAATTATTGAGGAGAAACTTTCTAAATAATACTAACGAAATAAAGAAAGGCTATGACTAATTAACCAATTAACAGATTCTGTTATCATAATGGAAAATATTGCAGTTCCTTTCCATGTTAGATCCAATAAGATTATGTTGTGTATAAAGTATTTATGAAGTGGTTTCTTGTTTCTCAACAGCCTGAATCTTATTATTCAGTGCTGAAGTTACAACAGAATGAGTTTTATGGAACTTATTCTTTTCGTGTTAGTTATTCCTCTGTTGATTTGTGAGGATATGCACTCAATAATAGATGTCTTTCCAATAAATACATATGCTTAAAGGATATTTCAAATATGAATAGAGACATATTTAATTACTTGATGTATATGTTTTTGATCTGAATGTGTATGTAATGCTATGTACTTTTCATTAACTATCTGGCTCATGTGGGAAACTTTACACATGAGGATATTTACTGAATTTATTTGTTGGTGAGTGAATGCTAACTGAGATCTTTTTGGAGCGCCTCCTGTTGTATAAATAAACATAAAGCTTTCCAAACTTGATCTCCCATTTAAGGGGACGGAATGAAAAATACAAGCTGGGGTGAGACACCCACCTTTCAATGTCCTAGGAATAAGTCTAATTTTTGTAATGTGTCAAAATCCTTCCTCTGTGAATATCAGGTTCTATATATTCTCGTTTATAAGGTTTTTTCCTACATGACAGACGGTGTCTTGGTTGTTTTCTTCCAACCAGTCACTGTGCGAGTCGGGGGGCGGGGGGGGTGGGGGGAGGGGGTGGGAGGGGGGGGGAAAGGGTATGGCGTACCCATAAAGATAACAAGTTGTTTTGGACATGCAGTGGTATGGGTGGTGCCATAGAAACAACGATGGAATGGCCAGTACCGTGTATGCCCAGAGGCATATCGGCTGTATATTGATGTAAGTTGTTGGCTTCCAGGCGTGTTGGTCTGGAAGGGGCAACAATGACGCTATTTGGTACCGCCCACGTAATAGCCTGTTAATTCTGTTGCCACTAAATAAAAAAACAACTACTGGTGATTTGAGCGCCCACTTAAAAATTCTAAGAAGCATTTCAGTTTTACGGGATGTTTAATCAGGCGACTGCTTCAGTCTTGTCCCGAGTGTACATCTGTCCCAGTATTTTATAATCAGTGTTATTTGTTACATGAAATCTAATCACGGAGTAAGCGAACTGTTAAGTTGTGCCTTTGTGGCCGAACTTAATGATATTTTATTTTGAGTTTCGTTCATTTACCAACTAACATAAGGGAATCTTTGTAAGTAATACTAGTATCTAATGAAATTTTCAGCTGTGTCAAGAGTTTGTCACCTTATCTGAGGGGATCTCTCTATGACCAGAAATTTCTGTTCTAAATCAATTATATGGGGAGTGGCCACGCGGGATTAGCCGAGCGGTCTCAGGCGCTGCAACCATGGATTGCGCGGCTGGTCCCGGCAGAGGTTCGACTCCTCCCTCGTGCGTTTGTCCTTAGGACAATTTAGGTTAGGTTGTGTGTAAGCTTAGCGCCTAATGACCTTAGCAGTTAAGTTCCATAAGATTTCACACACATGTGAACTTTTTTTTATTTATATGGGGAGTGGATAGCAGTGCTTGGTTCAAATTTGATTGAAGCTTGATTTCAGTCATGTGAGATACTTTGCAATGTTTTCTCACGGTCAATAAATACACTACTGGCCATTAAAATTGCTACACCACGAAGATGACGTGCTATAGACGCGAAATTTAACCGACGGGAAGAAGATGCTGTGATATGCAAAAGATTAGCTTTTCAGAGCATTCACACAAGGTTGGCGCCGGTGGCGACACCTACAACGTGCTGACATGAGGAAAGTTTCCAACCGATGTCTCATAAACAAACAGCAGTTGACCGGCGTTGCCTGATGAAACGTTGTTGTGATGCGTCGTGTAAGGAGGAGAAATGCACACCATCACGTTTCCGACTTTGATAAAGGTCGGATTGTAGCCTATCGCGATTGCGGTTTATCGTATGGCGACATTGCTGCTCGCGTTGGTCGAGATCCAATGAGTGTTAGCAGAATATGGAATCGGTGGGTTCATGAGGGTAATACGGAACGCCATGCTGGATTCCAACAGCCTCGTATAGTTAGCAGTCGAGATGACAGGCATTTTATCCGCATGCTTGTAACGGATCTTGCAGCCACGTGTCGATCCCTAAGTCAACAGATGGGGACATTTGCAAGACAACAACCACCTGCACGAACAGTTCTACAACGTTTGCAGCAGCATGGACTATCAGCTCGGAGACCATGGCTGCGGTTATCCTTGACGCTGCTTCACAAACAGGAGCGCCTGCGTTGGTGTACTTAGTGACGAACCTGGGTGCACGAATGGCAAAACATCATTTTTTCCGATGAATCCAGGTTCTGTTTACAGCATCATGATGGTCGCATCCATGTTTGGCTACATCGCGGTGAACGCTCATTGGAAGCGTGTATTGGTCATCGCCATACTGGCGTATCACCTGGCGTGATGGTATGGGGTGTTATTGGTTACACGTCTCGGTCACGCCTTGTTCGCATTGACGGCACTTTGAAAAGTGGACGTTACATTTCACATGTGTTACGACCCGTGGCTCTACCCTTCATTCGATCCCTGCGAAACCCTACATTTCAGCATGATAATGCACGAACGCATGTTGCAGGTCCTGTATGGGCCTTTCTGGATACAGAAAATGTTCGACTGCTGCCCTGGCCATCACATTCTCCAGATCTCTCACGAACTGAAAACGTCTGGTGAATGGTGGCCGAACAACTAGCTCATCACAATACGACTGTCACTACTCTTGATGAACTGTGGTATCATGTTGAAGCTGCATGGCAGCTGTACCTGTACACGCCATCCAAGCTCTGTTTGACTCAATGCCCAGGAGTATCAAGGCCGTTATTATGGCCAGAGGTGGTTGTTCTGCGTACTGATTTCTCTGGATCTATGCACCCAAATTGAGTGTAAATTTGATCACATGTCAGTTTTAGTATAATATATTTGTCCAGTGAATACCCGTTTATCATCTGCATTTCTTCTTGGTGTAGCAATTTTAATGGCCAGTAGTGTAGTTTGCATTCGAATTCTATATATTAACATTGCTGCGTTATAATTCTATCATGTATCCCTTACATGTCTTTGAGTTCCTGACTATATTTTTGTGTATTGACCAAAGTGGATACTTTGTTAGGTATAACATTTGATCAATCCGGAACTTTCTAGTTGTATTTAGTGAGGTCTAGCTAACCGATCCAGGATTAAATGTTGAAATTATCATCATATTAATAGTCAATAACGATACAGACGTCCTGTAACCGTCTCAGACAGGTAAGAACAAGGAACAAAACTGGGCGCTGCGTCTCAATTGGTGTGTACAGATATCACAGAGCTTATTGAAAAAGCAATTCTTACCGCACAATTATCGGGTTAGTACGTCTTCGAAGTACATTAGAGCATAGTTCTCAGTTTTCGAAGAGATACAAAGTGATCCTAACAAGAACACTTCTCGAAATCTTGGTCATTTTTAATTGTCACCATTTTCCAACTTCAACGCCTAACGTCATACTTAAAGATAGAAGCATGTGCGGATAGGGTTATTTTCATTAATAATAACTTTGCTCCTAAAAGACAACAACATAAACTGGATGTTGGTTGTAAGGATAGCAGAGAATATATCCTTGTGGTAGACTAAAGTATTTGTAAACCTGGGAATTTCCGCTATGAGGGCTTAGCAGCTGTGTCGTCCATCCCTTACAGTGGAAAGAGTACTTAATTTTTCGATTATTAATATTTCCAGTCGCAGAGTTATACAGGAGGCATAATAACGAGTCCAATGATCGCAATCACGGACCGATTTTATGAAAATTTAACAGGTCGGAAAATTTAATATGTGAATTTATATTAAAACATTAATTTTTATCGGTTTCCTGGAACGCCAATGTTTAAGCTAGGTACAGGGCCATAGGGCGCCGCGGGAAAAATAAATTTAGTATTCACTGATCATATTACTTAGGGAAGTCAAAAAATAACGTATATCACCAAGGAATGTAGCAGCTGTTTTCAAATTGGAGATGCACACTACCGCGGGAAGGGACCTTCCTGTTGCCACCGTGTAATGACAAACGTGAGCACCTCTGTTAACCTTGCTACGGTCAGCGCTGCCCCACTCTCCCCCCACTCCCCCCCTCTCTCCCTATCCCTCCCCCCCCTCACCAACAGGAATTACTATTTTCCGGAGTAAGGAGTTGATTCTATCTCCTTAGAGACAACAGGGACGCAGAAATCTGCTCTGTGAGGCTACTCTTACACAGATTTTTACGGACCCTATGCAGATATCGCTACCTGACGGTGCTGTTAATTCGTTCTAAAGAATTAATGCAGTAGGTGCCTCCATCTTTATTTAACGTATACTGGTCTCCAGTAACTTGGAGTGAGTCGTGTGTAGAATCGCATCGATAAGATTGGTCGCACAGCGAGAGTATGTACGCGCCTACCTCGACCACTGTTTACATGTGTGCACGCAGTTTGCTCTGCGGGCTGACTGCACAACACTCACCGATGCTGATGGCGCAAGATGTGCCATGTTTGCCGTCCGTTTTACTCGGTATCTCGTACCTTTTTTGGTCAACGCTTTCTATCTCACTTTTCTTAATATAGTTTAGCGCGTTTTACTAGTTAGGGTACTCTAGTGGCTGGATGAACATTTATTTCTTGTCGATTCTTTTTCTCTTGTAACTTCCAATTCACATTAAAATTGGCTATGCGATGAGTGATCACAACTGTGGACTGGTATCTTTCCAAGCTGTAAAATGTTGCCACTTACTCTGTTACAAACAGACAGTATGTAATTATTCCAGTGGTTTACTGCTTTCCTTTTATGTGTTTGTAGCCTTGCCGTCCCTTTCTCACTAACTTCATGTGGATGAATCACATATTGTACGTTCGATCTCTGACGCTGCCATGATCGGGAGATAGCAGATCATTAGTTAAGATAGCTTTTATCTGAAGTTAGGAAAGAGGTAACAGATAGAGCAGCTATTTCAATTAATTATTATCTTTGATATGATTGAAACTCCACTATGCTGAACACCTTAATATTTTCTTTTTCAGCTCCATTACATTCAACCACATACTGCTTCCTGTAAGCACGGAAAGCAGTTATGAGGATAAATGACGCTAAGTGCGTAATATGTAACTGTCATTCTGTGACTCGTAGTAGCTGAGCTTACAGTAGCTTCATGTGATGCATCAGTGCGTGTAAAAATTTTATTTTATCGAATTTTTCTGGACTATTATAAACTATTCTTGATGATACTGGTCTATTATATACAGATATCCTAGAATTCGACTACTGCTTTTGCAAGTAGAGCTGAGTTGTCCATTTATTACCTTTGCGGGACTGACAAGCTTGGAATCATTTAAATACTTTGTATTAGGCACTCCTGTTCTGTTTAGTGATCTGCCGGTCGTCCTTGCAGGGTTACCGAGTTACAGGAAATGCAGCATTACCGTTAATATAGTGAATAATTATAACGAGACTCAAACATAACTCTGTTAGGCTACGAAAGTTTTTCATAAGAAAAAGCGGATCTTTTTAGTTAGATACCATCAAGATCACAAACATTGTTTAGAGAAATTTCAACACTTCAGAAACTTGGCCATTTGCTCGTGGGGATGTATAATCCAGTAGTATGTGCCTAAGTGCTAAATCATGGTAGAGTCAGTAGAGTATTTTGTAATGCCGTACAATAACGCTAGTAATTGTGACTATCTTAGATGCGCAGTTTATTTACACAATCAACGGTAAATAACTTCATTAGTGGTCATAGCGATCCCTTCTAGCATATGTCATGTCAGCTTCCTCACTGAAGAACTGGGCAGTGACAAACGTTGATGAAATCTAGCACTATCTCATATTGTGTGTTGAATGTAAATAATGTACCTGTCCTGACTGTATACCCGTACGCAAATATTACTATGTATAATTTCATACCTTCTGAAACTACAGAAGTGACCTCAATATTTCAAGCTCTGGCAGTTATTTAGTACACAGATGGTAGCACTACGTGGTCTGCTGGCCAATGAAATTTAGTATTTGGTTCATTCCTGCAGGCTTAGTATATCATATTAATAATTACGAAAGTTATTTCAGACTTCGAGGAAAGGTAAAAGTTCAAAGCTATAAAGTCCTACTTACATTGATGTCAGATAAAAATAATTCAAGTCTAAGCTGACTAGAGGCCAATAGTTCTCCTTTGAAATTAGCAAAAAGATGCATTTGTCGCTCTGAACAGTTTTTTTTCCACATGTGTTTCAAGAAATGATTAGTCTGCAATCTGAGCTTTCTACAACAAGCTGGGCAAGCATCTTAGTAAAATTGGGATACACTAAAATCGTTAAATCCAGCTACTAATAAATTCAATCATAGCTACCAACTATAGGAACCCATCTATCGTTTCTTGAATATCGATTACGCATATTAATTAAATTCCGTTATTAATAGTAAATTAGAGTGAAATTATGTATGCGCATTGTAACATTACTGTCACATACCACAAAACGATAATAATTTCGTTTTACCACTATTAATTGGTGAATTTTATTTGGAATGCAATTGACACATTTGTCAGGAGGCGAGCTTAGCATTTTTCTCAGTGGGAAGGTGTCTCCCAGTGCGGGCTCTGAGACCCGTTTGTCGTCAGGAGGAGGTCAGTGAGCCTCATTAGGAAAGGAAAACTATTCCTGCGATCTGAGTGGTTTTCGTGGAAATAAGGCTGTAGCCTGCTTCGTGCTTTCATCTATATCTACTAGACTATGCTGTAGTTTACAAGTAAATGGCTGGCAGAGGGTTCATCGGGCCACTTTCAAGCTATTGTTCTACCGTTTCACACTCCACCAGAGCATAGAAAAAACGAACATGTACATCTTTCCTTGAAAGCTCTAATTTCTCTTATGTTTTTCTACAATTATCAGTACTCCCTATGTAGGTGGGCATAAAAAAATTTTTTTCGCATTCAGAGTGAAAGGTTTGTCAGTGAAGACATGGCCTAACAGAAAACGTGCTACCTTTATTTGAAGTTTCCCGATGTCCCCCTTGAATCCTATCTGATGAAAATTCCACAGTGCGTAGCAGTACCCCATAAGAGGAAAGACAAGAACAGCGTAGGCACTCTCTTTAGTACACCTGTTGCATTTTCTAATTGCTAATATATGGCGGTCTTTTGTTCAATTTCCCCACAATATTGTGTATGTGAGCGTTCGAATCTGAGTTATTCGCAGTTCTAGTCCCTAACTATTTAGCTAAATTCACATCCTTTATATTTGTGTAAATTATCGTGTAACTGGGAGAGTGCATGTCTGTCCTAACCCTGAGCGGAGGACATTCTGTCACCACCGCCATCCCCACAAAATAATAGAGCGTGACATTTTTGCCTACTCTGTTCGGACATCAATGGACGTGAGTGACGCCCCCCCCCCCCGCCCCCCTCCCCAGGGTGGTAAGATTCGTTGCCTTAACTCCAACATTTAGCGTAAGCAATCGAACTGAATTGCACCACGAATGTTCTTGGCTTGAAGAAGCTGACCAATTGATCGGACACTAGTACCAAATTTTCATTTGTTAAGGTGCGTTCTGTATGTGACGCTCCTGCTACGTTCCTCCATTTTTTCATGACATAAATTACATTTTATTACGTTACATTGCCAAACAGCTCTGAGTCGTGCCCTCCATAATTTTTTGAGAGAAGGGGTTGTGGAGGCACATCTGTATTTTGTTTTCATTCGATCGCCGACAGCCATGAGGGTCACTCATCTTTTTGAAAAATGTGTCACAAATGTCGTAGCGCGACCCATATTCTGAGCAGCTCGTTAGTTGCTTGTCACGCTACTTGTGTAGCTTAATTTGATTAAAATTTGTGGCTGTTTGTTGAATCATTAACTATGATATCATGAGCTTCTCAGAGGAGCAGACCTTCTTAGGCGTCCTCCATACACACTTTCACACTTTTTGGTAACTCTCCATTGGGCTAGTCATTTTGTAATTCGATCCGAGTTTTAGAGAACTTTGTTCTGTGCTAATTTTTCTTATGATATTTGCCAGCATTACAGCAAATAAATATCTGTTAACCTGTCTCGATTTACATTCCAAGATCCTTTACATTGTCCTACAACTTTTCCGTTATTTGGCGACTCACTAATAAGAAACATAGCCTCGTGCACACGTAATATTGTTGTTCCCACTGCGACGGCCTTATCCTTGTACCCAGGGGCACTCAACGAGCAGTTATATTAAGAATTCAGAGAAAGGAACGAGCATTGCAATCATTAATCTTGTACGATCCAAGATTTGCTTTATAGCTAGCATAGCACTCGCGCTCTTCAGCTCTGAACTAGAACTGTGACTGATATTTCCACAGCGTTTTGACTTTTGTAACGAGTTTTATATTATACAGCAAATTTTAATACTTTATACATCCATAGAAGGAAGCAAACATTTTTTACATTTATTGTTTGGCATATGCACAGAAAACAATACAGAGATTACGCTTTACTATCTTATGATTAACATTTGCTACCTGGTAACATGTTGAGTTCACTAGCCAACAATGTGGTAAAGTGCGTTATGCTGTAAATATTACGCTCAGCTCAAGATATCCAATACTTGAAACTTCCCTTCCCAGTTGATGTTACACTTTTAGATGTTCGTGAAAGTTCAGTGTCAGACTATGTTTTCCTCGGATGCCAAGTTTTAAATTTCAGCTGCTGGCAGAAAAGTTTAAAGCCTGTAAGCAGAAATTTATGTCGAAGCTAAAATGTTGTTGAAATCTATATACATGCCACTACTGAAGGATTCTCCCTGAGAAATCTTGTATGTTGTGACACGATTACCATGTTTTAGGCAGATATTTCCTGCAAGACTTGCAGTGCTGATGAATACGATTGTTAATAATACAGCATGTAACCAGCAGTTTTATAAAATAAGTAGCAGTTACTCAGCTTTCTAACAATTATGTTAATACATTATGTGCATGAATGTCTACCTCTCAATGTACCACAAAAATGAAGTAGAATCTAACACCAAGATATAGTTATCTCACTGATGTGAAGACCAGCTTTTTCGCACGCAGCATTTGGAGGTTACTGTCGAGTGTATGATCGTGTTCGATAATATTGACTTCCTTTCTATCGTTCACCTGATGTTTATCCCGCATAGTAAGTTCTCTGATTTTTCAGGATTGGGTAAATTTGATTTCATTTTTGGCCAGATGCCCTTCTTGAGACTGCACTTGTCAAGGCAGCCTGAGGGAAGTGGGTCGTGTGCGTCCTCTGTCTGTGAATCGTAAATTGTATTTGTACTGTGTACGTATCATACACTGGGGAGGCAGAAGTTGGGGACCAGGCCACTGTTTTCAAAAATGAGTGTTGAAAACCGCCTAAAAACCACACTCAAGCTGGCCGATGTACCAGACCACCGACTTTAACACACCATCTTGATTAAATTCGTGTGTGGGCCATCTAGTGAACAGGGCACTGCCCAGTGTGATATACGTGAAAGTGATGCTGATGTCCGAAAATGAATGAAAAATCTAGACATATACATTATTTTTTGTGCAAAATTCTCACAAGATAAATCAATGCATTATTATTTAAGAAAATTGTTCTGTTACAGATTTTCCGAAAATAAAAATGGTTTGTTAAATATGGACGTTGTGTAGAACGTGATTTTCGTGGTAGACTAAAATGTTTACTAAAAGACTGCAAAATCCTGCTTAGTGTAAAAGAGTGGAGTTTATACTACAGTTGGTAGTGGTAAACGAAATATTTTAGTGATTTGTATGAAATATTATACAATTTTAATAACAATGGACCTGAATAAAGAACTGCTTTGTTGTATCTGTAAGTTACTGGTAATGTCAAGGCACTCTGAAACGGAGGCACTATTACGCAGTCAGGAATCTTAGATATTCTCCCACCAGAGCCGCCTTCATATATTCCCTTTACAGGAGCTTGCAGTAATGCTGAGTTGACGTACTATCGCTAAAACTTCACTCACACTCACTCATATACACACACACACACACACACACACACACACAACCATATTTTTACGTGCCACAGAAACCCGAGCTGAACGGGTCGAATAGAAAATTCCGTAGTAGTGTACAAGTGCAAATATTAGTATATCCTCCAACAGATATTATGTTAAGCTCTCTTAGTTGAAATACTCTTCCCAACGAAAAAGTGAGAAAATATTATCCCTCATATATCACCGTTGCCAGTGTATCAGACAGGAGTGGGCGTTTTTCTCCGTAGCGGATTCTCGCAAGATGCTGCGTTCATCATTCACTAACTCGAGGTACTCTTTATCCATTTCGTAATATTGAAATTGAATGGTAAACCAACGAAAAAGTTTGTTACCTACTACACACAATATAACGATATTATAGTGCTATGTTTGTGTTAGTGAAATCCTTTTGCGTGGTTTTCGTTTTCATGTGTGGATACAAATGTGTGATAATCTTTTTAAGAAATAGGGGTAAACGATTTACCGAAATATTTATAAACGGCAGTATGCTATTACGGGCCGAAGTTATGTACTAGGAAAGGTATCACTACGGACTCGCATTGATTTTCCCTGGAGAGCCGCATTAAAGTACTTTAACCCAAACGAAATTCTTTTTCACGATACATAGTACTCCCTAGCTACCAACAGTTGATATTCGCCATAACGTAGAGTATGGTGTTTTTGCGGGTCGCCAGAATCGTCTGTAGATTTAATGGAATTACTGCCCCGACTCATTAAAACAGCCACACTCATTGGCTCTCTACTTTCGGGATACGTAGAAGTGTGCCAGCCCTGGCTCGAATCCGTACGGCGCACAGTGGGCCATCTCGTTTCAAAACCCGAATAGGACTGAAGAAAAGGTGCCCATTAGTCCCGTGAAACCTTGTGTAAGTTGCACTGGTGCATACTTGCCCAATGCTGCGTTGTCATGACAGTCTATGGTATGTGTCGTGGCACTTGACGGTAAACAGTGAATCGCAAAACGACACATTTTTCAGATATTATTTATGTTGCTTGTTTAACATATGACAGAGATCCTGCCCAGTTGTCAGGGTAAAATAAAATACTTAGCTCTCCAGAAGATACTCGTATGATGTTTTCAACCGGTATAGGCCGCGCGGGGTAGCCGCGTGGTCCGAGGTGCCTTGCAACGGTTCGCGCGGCTCCCTCCGTCGGAGATTCGAGTTCTCCCTCGGGCTTTGGGGCGTGTGTTGTCCTTATCGTAACTTAGTTTAAGTTAGATTAAGTAGTAGGGACCGTTTCCAAATTACCAACCGGTGTATTGTCTCATATTGACTTACAACTAAACTAATAGAGATATTATCCGAAATAGTTGGCTACAACAAACATTTCCTCTGCATGATTCCACTTTCGTAGAGGGCTCCCTTACTACCTTAATTGTATTGTTAAAGAGTTCAGATTTATTTGCGTACACATTATTGCATGTTTTTAGTGAACGGTCGTTTTTATACTGTCCGGCAGTGTAACACGGTGAAAGTAGGTCCCCACTACTGCAGTTATCTCAGGAAGTATTATTTGCACAGAAAAATATCATCAGGGCGTTCTGTAGAATTATTGGGGAGCTAATTGGAACTGCGATCATAATTTTTTTTCCAAAATGAAAAATAATTTTTGTACAAGATTTAAATTTCCTCAATTACTATTCTTCTTTTGCGCGAAACGCTACAGATCTATTCAAATTTTATACCGAGAGGTCTCAAACTAAAACATATACATCTAGAACTTAAAAAAAATGTACATTTTCGAAAGTAGGGTGTTAACTTCACCGAATATTCTCCAATAGGGCCCGACGCCATCAGTCCTGTAGTTAGAATGCACGGATATGCTGTAATCGAAGCTACTCCCTTCACGGTAGGCCGACTGTTTGAATATGCGCAGGTAGCTCGGAGGAAAGATACCCAGCGTTACCGACATGATTTTACACGCTAATATTCCTATTATAAAGGAGATATTTGGTATTCCATCGGCCTCTGATATCTTTGGATCCATTTACCCGAGTGTCCAAAAAATAACAACGCAAGGAGATAAAAATATTCCATCTAAGGTAAAATATCTGCTTTCCGAATCATCTCCCAGTGGACAACACGAAAGCGACTCCTCTTAAAAAAATGTTAACAGAAGCGACGAAACTGACTACGATTTGACAGAAGAATATCATATATCAAATAAAACATTTCGGTATGGCAGTTTCGACTCATAATTCATTCTTCACATCAAAATGATTTATACCCGACGTTTTACTCAAGTTCACTAAATTTATAATTTCTGATCCGCCAAGTTGGATTTACTATTTTGACTTTTGTAATTTCGAAGTTGGATTTCTGATCAGTGACCCAAAGAATCTAAAAATAACAAAGTTTTGTAGGGTTTTATATCTATTTTTCTATTATGTCCAGATTTTGGAGCGAGTTGATTCACTGTGTGGTGGTTTAAAGACGAGTTCCAATGCGTCGGCCAGTTCGGACGTGGACTAGAGGCGGTCTAGGTGAGTACTGGGTTGATACCCCTATCACGCAGGAGTTGCACAATTCATAAACATTCTGGAAAATGTACTTAATCTTTCCAACGGATAACACTAGGAGTAGACAGATGGGATACACAGATTCTGTCGCAGGGTAACTAGTGGCGGCAGGAATGACATCTGACCACTAACAATGTCGAATCAATTATGTGGCTGTAGGGATATGGCTCACTTTCACCTTCAACCGTCTGATGAATGCCACGTGTCGCCCACGCATGACGTGACTATCCATGTCCTGTTTATCACCAAGTGACACGCCAACATTCCCTTTAATGACAACATTATGCACATGCCCTGTCCGCTCCCCACCCCTCTTCTCCAGCAGCCAGTCGCAACATAGTGTTGTAGCAGTCATAAAAACGAAACAGCAAATCATCACCTAGTACTTTAATATCCATTAAAGTCAAACACACAACAACAACGTGGCTGTCAAATTATGTAACCTTCACTTGAATTGCCGTCACGTTAAAAAAAAAATACATCAGCATCTTCACCTCAATTTGCGTAAGTTTGCGCCATTCAGCGCACATACATATCTGTATTTCATCATTTAAAAATTTTTGTCCAGTGCCGTGCTCCCTCGTTCAGAGTTATCCAGTAACTTTGCGTTTGTGTTTTCTGTCCGTAGCCTAAAGAAGTATTGCCAGAATTACAGTATTTTCAGAAAATGACTTACGTAACTTTCTCCTGAACAGTGTAATCTGATGCTCTTCATCAAGCACACTCATAGACACACACACACACACACACACACACACACTGAGAGCCGGCCGGAGTGGCCGAGCGGTTCTGGGCGCTACAGTCTGGAACCGCGCGGCCGCTGCGGTCGCAGGTTCGAATCCTGCCTCGGGAATGGATGTGTCTGATGTCCTTAGGTTAGTTACGTTTAAGTAGTTCTGAGTTCTGGGGGACTGATGACCTCAGAAGTTAAGTCCCATAGTGCTCAGAGCCATTTGAACCATTTGGAACCACACACACTGAGAAACACATTGTGCACTCGATTGCAGTTGTAATGCTAGAGTGAGAGAGAGAGAGAGAGAGACAGAGACAGAGAGACAGAGAGAGAGAGAAAGAGAGAGAGGGAGAGAGATAGAGAGAGAGAGACCTTGGGCTACTGTGAAAGTCACTTCCCCATGCCAGCTGTGGAGGTGACTGATAACATGTTCAGCCAGCTGCAGAGGCAACACATGTAATGACTCGTCTCTCTAACTAGACGCTGTTGATGTTGCTTACACCCAGCTTACAGAGAGAGAGAAGAGAAAGTGAGAGAGAAGCCAAAATACATATGCTCTCTCTCTCTCTCTCTCCTACAAAGTAATCAGGGCAATGTGGGATTTAACAAAATAAAGCCATTCTATGAAAGCTTTGTTTCCTCTTCCTTGTACGATTTGGTCAACCAGATATGATGATAAATACCTTGGTTCTTTAGTTCTCTGCGGTAGGAACCTCCTGCTACAGATCGTGGCATGTAATCCTCCAGTAGATACGTTCTGGGGTGGTCTCCTCAACTGCTCGAATTTTAAATATTTCAGTACACCAGACTGTGGTGAAATATCTCTTGAGAACCAACTTGTGTTTGCTACTTCGAACAAAATCGCCGACTATGCAATCAGCTTTTCGTGGATCTATCATCTTGATCTCACTATACATACTACACAAAAAGCTGTTACCTTTCACATCAACAGGTCTCATATCAATTGTTTTGTGTGATTGCACTGACTTACTGCATCTTATACAATATTAACCCATCCGAAAGAACCCCGAGCAATGAAATGTTTAAATGTCTTAGCTTTAAGAGCTCTACTGAATCCCTCCACAACTGAAGATTCCAAGACTGAAACTTATGTGTAGGGATAAATTTTATGTATTTGCTTTAGCTTCCTAAAATGAGCATTGTAAATTTCCTTACCTAATGTTTGTAAATTATTTGCAAGCCAATTAGATGTTCTGTATATTTTTCTAACTGCATCTGCAACCTCAGTAGCGGTTTTAGCTTTTAAAGCAGTGACCTACGCACACCTGGAGTACAAGTCAATTATTGTTAATAAATATTTATAGCGTTAGTTGTATTTAGAATGCGAACTGAAGTCAACTAACTCGATGAATGTCATTAATTCGTCTCATAATAACCACTCTCCGTAGATAGATTTTCTATACCGTGCAATGCAGTTCTTCTGCTATTTCAGCTTTTATGCTAATTTCGCTGAAGTCAGTAACACGAGTAAGAGCACTGCGTTCACTGGCACCGTGTTATATTAGGTACATAGTCACGAACTGTAGTGCTAGTGATTCATTTGCCATGCTAATCTTCGATCAGATGGCGCTATGGAGGCCCGTCTGTGCGTCCTCTGTTTTCACTCTGCAGGCAGAACTGTGCTGAGTTTAAAAGTGAACAGAGCGTGCAATATTCGTTCTAGGGTGCAACCATGCCCTGCCCAGGAGTACACAGTCCTTCTGAATAACTGCAGCCGTTTGAACATGGTCGCCTTGTTGGCCTGCAGGAAGCTGGAAGAACATATCGACGTTGTGCTTCATATGTTGGGCACAATTTTTCGGTCGTGTGTCGGTGTTTCCAGCTATGGTCTGTGGAGTATTCCCACACACTTAGACTAGATTCTGGAAATCTGTGTAACACAGACCACAAAACAAAACTGACACTTTGTGAGAGCAGCAACGTCCGAGCGAACATTACCCAATAATGGAATATGGGTACGTATTGCACTTGACGTGTCACCCAGGATCACTGGGAACCGAGTGCTTGCAGCAAGACTATGATCACTTGTGTCTCTATCTAGGCTACCGCTGACGCCACGGCACACCAAGTGTGGCTACTCTGGTGTCATGAAAGAGTTGATTGAAGAGTAAAATGGCGCTCAAATGTCGTTGATTAGACTACATTATGTCTGTATGCGATTGATGGACCTTCAAGTCTATGGAGCAGATACAGTGAGCTGCCTATTACAGAGTACGTGCGCTCATGACACACAGGTCTCACCTTAGGTGCTTGGTGTGGGGGCCATCAGTGATAACTCGCGGTTACATTTTGTGCTTCAGCAGCGTAAAGTAACAAACGCCCGCTACATTGCATGGGTTAGTGTCATTTCTTCTACAGGAGGGTGACTGCTTTTTCAGCTCGACAAACCACTTCCTCATACGGCTACTGCGATCCAACGTACTCTTCATGATGTACATCAACTGTCCTGGCCAGCAGGATCTCACCATATCTCTCGCTAACAGCACACGTAAGGGATCTGGTAAAGTGGGATCTTACTCGTTCTTGAGAGCCTGCAAAAACCATTGCGAAAATGTAGCAATACGTGCAAGGCTCTAGGGCCAGTATATCACAGGATGCGATTTTGCATCTTTACAATCATTTGTATGTGCAAATCCAGACCTGTGTTGCCACCAGAGGGGCCACACTCTGTAGTCATGCGATTGTTTCGGTACCCTTTACTGTGATATGTGTTTAATTCCGTGTGAAATTGATATCACACACTTCTATAATGATGAAATACCTTGTACATAATTTATCAATAATTGGCCTTGTCTTTGGAAGTGTTGCATTTCTTCCCGACAGTGTACGTTACCGAGTGAGGGAAAAACAAAAAACAAAAGTATTTTTAACATTCCTCTGAGAACCGTGTCAGTAAATTTTGCATAGAGTCTAAAGAGGAATAGGTTGCATTAGCCCATATAACTTGTGAGGCATCCTTCCCTTCAAGTTCTGCATTACTACTGAAAGATGGAGTACCTGTGTCAGTTTGCATCGATGTGTTAGTAGTAAGACCTGAGTCCTCAACCACTGAACTATTCCTGTGACAACTCGCAACCTATAGAATTATTTTCAACAATGGAATCTGTGACTGCATTCTCATATTCGTCTTTAAATACCGAAACATGGCTACTCTGATCATATCCATCTATCAGTGTCACACCTACATCACTTGAATCACAAATATAAGAATGCCTCTGTTCACTCATCTTTTCTGCATTAATAGTCCGATGGAAGTAGCTTCCCCTATATGTCTAACAACTGATGTGGATCTAGTAGTTCTTGACATCTTACTACAAATATATGCCAGAACGAATGAAAATCACAAATATCCTACACTCTCAGTGAATAGTTACTATTCAAAAATAACTACTAAAGCCGGAAGTAACTCCACAACAGATCTGAGAGTCAACAGAGGTATGTAAAAATGCTAGGACTGTCCTTATTTCGAAACAGTAGCATCGCAGAAAAATGATAATGTTTTCTGCTAAATGGCAATAACACATGAATGAGTATTCACTGTAAGATCCACTGTAAGTTGCCGCCTAACTATGTATTACTACAGGCCAGCAGTAATGTCCACTGGAAACAGAGGAAACTTAAAAGACAATACCTTCTCGAGAAGATGAAGTAAGCTATTATAATGTGCTGTCACGTAAAATTATCTTTCTCAGTCACATTGCTACGCAGCGCGCAGACACTTACGTTTCAGTAATACATGGAATACAAGTACAAAAAAATCAAGGAGCAAATATAGCCTTTCCTTTTAGATGAAGCTACAGAGTAAAGCTTTTCATCTAACTGCTGACTCATAAGCCGTTAATAAGACCTGTTGTAACCTGAAAGGTCGAAACATGAAACTAATCGATAACGGATGAAACTAATCATCCTGAAACTTGTTAACTAAAAAGCTTTTAATTCAAACCTGTGTGACTTTTAAATTCCGGTAAGTGTCGGCCACGTATTATGACCTACAATCGCCTTTGCTACCCTGCTTTTGAATACGAACATTGACTGTGTAAACTACTTTCAATTTGTGTGGCACCAATTACTCTAATTCGAATGTGACTATCTGTAAATGAAATTGAATACAAAGAATAGCTACCAACAGAAAACGGAATGAATTACTTATCAAAAAATCACAACACAATGGCTAACAGTTACCGATTGAAACTGTGCCCCGTTACAAAATGCATCTAAAGAATTACGTGACAATTTTTCAAATGAATACACTACCTAACTGAATCTCACGAAGTTCGTTTATGCTCTACAACTGTATGTTACCTGCGCAACAGGCGACTCAGCACTGCTGTGTCTTGTTTACATGTAATAATATGAAGTACTGAACTGCATGATCCTGAAATACTTTTACTTTAGTATTTTTAAGCTGCTTTTGACAACAGAGAATTTTGTTATCTTTCCAAAAATGCACGTAACTTTCCCCACGACAGTTCAAGGCATGAATGTGCAGTAATTTGGTTATTTTGATTCAAATTGTGAGGATAAGAAATGAATGAAATATAGCATTACATGACATTATGATCAGCGTCTTCGAATGACACAGAGGTGAATCGCATTAACATGAAACTATGATCTTCCTTTGCATTATCGTAAGCAATGAACACTGATTCAGACAAACAGTAATTAACTCACAAATTTTCATTTTTACTGTAACATACTTTTAACTAAAATTTGAGGCTGACGAACAGTAAATAAGCTTTTGAACACATTACTGATAATTCTCTCTGGATACTAAAACATGGATATTGTTGAACAAAATTGAATCGGTACTACCACAATTCCTCGGCTAGCGCTTGTAGCAAGTAAGTACTCTTTTGATATATTATCTTTTTCCAAAGGTGCCGTCACTCTATGAAACCGTCTCAAAAGTCATCCTCTGTCCTCAGTTATACCAGGCAGCCTCTGAAATAAAAATCATCCTATTCTACACGTGCACCATGAGTACTCCTCACTCAATGACGACTCAACACACACTTTCACAGCAGACTCCTTCTCTCCGTCTGCCTACTACTAATACAACCTCTGACAGAAAAAGAGTAACACTTTACTCATGTATTCAGGTATCCAAAGACGCTCACAATAGCCATCTTTCAAAACAAAGTTGCCGCCTCTCATGATACATGAAACTTTCAAGATCTGCATATGTGATATATGAATATTTCGTGTAAATTGGTTGAACTATGATGAATTAAAGTCAAAGACCACTGGTAAAACGATTCCACTACCATCAAGTGGTGAATGACAGACCTTGAAGCTCAAGCTGTTGCTGTGAGAGTGAAAGTATCCATTTTATTTTCACTGCTCCTAGTAGTGGCGACGTTGGTCCACTTGCTCTGAGACACCATTGTGGCAGTTGTGTGATTTGTAGTCGTTGCCCTTTATGGGATTTGTACAGGATATGCTGCCCATTATCTTAGCGTATCAGGTCTATGTCGGACACCATGGACATGAAGTGGCGTCTAATAGGAAGACTTTGACCAATGGACTGAGCCACGTAAAGCACCAGAAACTGTGCATCTATACACATCTTCATCTTCTATCCATTTTATAAATTAGAGCTCCCGCCGCAGTTTTCTCCATGTACGTCGACACTAATCTCAAATTTACTGTAGGGACTTCAATATGGTTTCCACTAATATATAAAGTTACTCCAGAACAAATCGAACGTCTGGGGTGCGCGATCCTTGGGTATAAAAGATGACGTCTTACATTCTTCTCGAAAAAAGAAACCATAGCAATGAGCAATCTGACTCTAGCAAAAATGGTCCTATAAGTGATAAAAGGTTTATCTTACCTTGAGTAAGATGTTTGTCTCCTGCACTGTGCACAAAGCGATGAACTTCGACGCAACTTGTATACAGGTTCCAGCTACGTCCACAATCGAAAGTTGCATTATTAGCGTACTTTTCGGCAATCAAAGAAGATGGTGTGTATGCTTCTGAAAAAGAAATGCACAGCAAAGAGCCCTCTGACGCAAATTAAAACTCCGTTTGTAAGCATGACAGAAGTTTTATCCCCTTACCTTCGTAAGATGTCTGAAGAGAGTTACAGATTACTGATCAGTAGGGGTTATCAAGGCGTGTTATATCCTCTAAAGATCCAAGATAAATGCACTTCCGATCAAATGGTCATGACGTCAACTGCAGTCCTGAAATTGCGAGACTTCATTCATACGCACAGCTTGAAATCTTTGATATATGGGTACACAGTCGGTTGAAGCCGTTATTTCTATAACAGAATCGTGAATAACCAAAAAGTACGTCATCGTATATTTTGGAAACTGTGTGTTAGTTTGCATTTCAGGTCTCAGACGATCTGTGTTCTTCATCTTGAAGTGAACACCTCTGTACGACTTAAAATAGAATTTCATGTTAAATGACACTCTCCGTAATACGGCGACTGAAAATTGCAATACATTTCATACCCTTTCGCTTCTTTGTACTAAAACCGACTAAACAGGTCTCATCAGGATGTTTAGCTGAATTCAGGTACACCTAAATCTCTGTTGTGTCCATTGCATCGAATATGCTGCAGTCACTGAAAATCGTACCACTGCTTGTCTGAAAAGCTGAAACTATGTGTCATGCTTGCCGCGTCCATGTCCTAATTTCTGGGCCAACACACTCAGCTAAATTCCTATGGCGGAATGGCATAGTCTTTCTTAGATAATTTCTTAAGATGTTCTATAGGCTTATTGGTTCTTTCTCGGAATCTCATATTTCTGGCATTTTCCAGTACATTTTCTCTATCTTAGGGTCTGCATTAACTGAAATAATGCATTTGGTGCCTTGTCAACTGAGAATCAGTACAAGATCATGGCGAGCTTTTGTAATATTCTTCCTGTATCACTTTGCGAACACCAGTACCGTACTGAAGGGGATACAGAAAACGGAACGTCCATCATCACCATCAACAAATTCTTCAAGTTCATTTGTCGTTCATGAAACAGCCTTCTGCAGTGTGACTGCGTTATTTGGAGTCAAGGATTTCATATCGTCTGATTAGCGTTACAATGCCCGGATTCGGCACTGGACCTATGACTTTGGCATCTTCGTCAACCTCTGTATCTACATCTACATATACTCGGCAAGCCATCTTATGGTGCTTGGCGGAGGGTTCCATTTACCATTACCATTCATTTAAATTCCTGTTCCGCTCGCAAACAGAGAAGGGAAAAGCTATTGTCAATATGCCTGAACAAGACCCCTAATTTCTCCTAACTTGTGCTCGCAGTCCTTTCGCGAAAGAAACGTTGGCGGCACTAGAGTTCGTATGCAATCAGCTTCAAATGCTGGTTCTTTAATTGTTCTCAGTAGTGTTCCTCTAAAAGAACATCATCTTCCATCCACGGATTCTCAAGTGAGTTCACGAAGCATCTCCATAACATTAATTTGTTGATAAAACCTACCGGAAACAAATCTAACAGCTCTCCTCTGACTTGCCTTCATGTTTTCCTTTAATACGACATGGTGGGGTACCAAACAAATGGCTCTGAGCACTATGGGACTTAACTGCTGAGGTCATCAGTCACCCTAGAACTTAGAACTACTTAAACCTAACTGACCTAAGGACATAACACACGTCCATGCCCGAGGCAGGATTCGAATCTGCAACCGTAGCGGTCGCGCGGTTCCAGACTGTAGCGCCTAGAAACGCTCGGCCACTTCGGCCGGCTAGGTACCAAACACTCGAGCGATACTCAGTAATGGGTCGCACGAGACTTATATACTAAGTCTCCTTAACAAGTGAAACACCTTTTCCTAAAAGTCTTCCAACAAACCGAAGTTGACTCTTCGCCTTTCCTTCTACGGTCCTTATCTATTCGTTTCATCTCACATCGTTTTGCAACGTTACACCTAATACTTAACCAATATGGGTGTGCCAAGCACTAAACTACTAACGCAGTATTCGAACATTATCTACATAATTACTCTGAAATTCACAGTTAAGTGCTCAGAAGAGGGTTCATCGAACCACATTCAAGCTATTTCTCTACTGTTCCGCTGTCGAACATGAGGCAGAAAAAACTAACAAATAAATCTTTCCGTGCGTGATCTGATTTCTCTTATGGTTTTATGATGATTATTTCTCCCTTTGTAAGTGGGCGCCTAGAAAATATTTTCAAACTCTGAGGAGAAAGTTGTTGATTGAGATTTCATGAGAAGATTATGTTCCAACGAAAACGCCTTGCCATCCCAATTCGCGTATCATAGCCATTGCACTCTGTCCCCTATTTCGTGATAATATAATTCCCTTCCTTGGAACTTCCCGATGTCAGTCCTAACAGGCGCAGCTCCCACACCATACGGCAATACTCAAGAAGAGGGTGGACAATCATAGTGCCAACAATCTCTTCAGTAGCCCTGTTGCATGTTCCCCATGGGATTGTTTTTCATACTCATCTGCGTTAACTTGCATTTTTCTACATGTGGAGCTGGTAGCCATTCATCAAACCTGCTGCAAATTTTGGCGAAGTCATGTTGTATGCATCTGTCACTCAACGACGGCAACTACCTATATGCTACAGCATCATCATAAAAAGCCGCAGATTGCTGCTCATCTTGTCCATCCGACCATGTACGTATTGGAGGGTCGGCATGATGGTGGAAACGAGGGGGGGGGGGGCAGTGGAAACACTGTTGACACTTAGCGAGGCCAACACGCCTCTCTCTGCTGTCCGTGGTCGGCGGTGACGTATGGTGGCTTCCGCTCTGGCTGCTGTGCGGGCAGCCCACGATGTTGACGGAAGGCCTGCATTAGGTCGGCAGCCTTTGAAGGCCACACCTGTTGATGTCAGCAGCGCATTGCTGTCGTTGCCTTCGTGGAGCCCTCCCGGCTCCACCAGTCCTGCGCGTGACAAGGGCTGTGCGTGGGGTATGAATAGCTACTCTCTAGCAGTAGTCCTAGTCGGAATCCAGCTTCGGTGACAGCAGGCTCAGATAGGAGATCAGTGAGGATGTCGCACCAAGTCCCAAGAAGGACTTAGTGCTGGTGACAGGTGCATCACCGTCTTCAACCCATGGCTGCTGCTGGTGGTGACTAGTCGTCTTACCGTCCGGAGTAGGTCTGGCATCATTGTGGTGCAGCTGGTATCTGGTGACGAGAGGTGACACTCTGCCTAAATATCCATATTTATTTATATGCCTCTGGTATGCATTTGTTCCGTCTCCGACGATTGTCTGGTTGAAGGCACATACGAAGCTCATCGGTGAAGAGAACGTGATGCCAATCCTGAACGGTCTATTCGGCATGTTGTTGGGCCCATCTGTACAGCGCTGCATGGTGTCGCCGTTGCTAAGATGTACCTCGCCATGGGTGCCGGGATTTAACTTGCGCATCATGTAGTCTATACTGCACAGTGTGAGTCGTAACACGACGTCCTGTGGCTGCATGAAAAGTAATATTCAGCGTGGTGGCGTAGCTGTCAGTGTTCCTGATAGCCATAATCCGTAGGTAGCGGTCATCTACTGCAGTAGTAGCCCTTGGGCGGCCTGAGCGAGGCATGTCCTCGACAGTTCTTGTCTCTCTGTATCTCCTCCATGTCCGAACAACATTGCTTTGGTTCACTCCGAGACGCCTGGACACTTCTCTTGTTGAAAGCCGTTCCTGGCGCAAAGTAACCATGCTGACGTGATCGAGCCGCGGTATTGATTGCTTAGGCATGGTTGAACTACAGACAACACTAGCCGTGGACCTCCTTCCTAGTGGAATGACTGGAAGTGGTCGTCTGTTGGACCCTCTCCGACTAATATTCGCTGCTCATGCATGGTTATTTACATCTTTGGGCGGATTTAGTAACATCTCTGAACAGTCCAAGGGGCTGTGTCTGTGATACACTATCCACAGTCAACGTCTATCTTCAGGAGTTCTGGGAACTAAGGTGATACAAAACATATTTTGCTGTATTATGCACATAGTAATCACTATGTAAATACGAATTACCTGGAATTACCTGGAGCACTATGTAATGCATCAGCCATCTTCACTCTTTTCAGACTCCACAATTATACTGGATATAGGAGCTGTATTTCTACACCAATCACCTGAACTTCAGCAACGTCATTACTTGATACCTCACATAAATCCTCGGGAAATATTAATACGACACCTTCCGCCGCTAATTTGTTCCTTCATCTGACAATAGCGAACCTGGGTATTCCGTCCTGCTCTTCACAGGATCGAAAGGTTTAACTACATCAGTGGTAGCCAGACACTCAGCAGGAACATGTAAACTGTCTACAGACCTGCTCCCCTATCTTTCACCTTCCTCCTCCTGCCTTCTCTCTGCTTCTCCTTTTCCCTTATCTTGATACTTCCCGTGATTAACATATTCCTCACACCCTGAGGCTCATTTTCCATCATCCATATCTCATGGTCTCTCTGCTACTTTTCGCTATACTCCGGAGTTCTGTGCTGACGTATGAGCGGAGATTCGGTCTTGGCTGCTAGGCTGGTACCCTGCGATGCTGACAGAAGGTCCATGGTAGGTCTGCACCCTTTAAAGGCCTTGGCGATTGATGTAAGTGGTGCGCTGCTTTCCTTGGTACCGTGGAGAACTCGCGGGCCCTCGCTGTGCTCGCGTCACGATGGCAGTACTTGAAGACAGCTGTGCATGTGCTATGACTCACTGTCCTCTGGCAGGAGTCAGATGGCGGCTGGCACTGTGACGCCAAGTCCAAATAGGAACCCAGCGTCGGCGACAGCAGGTACAGACGGCATGTCATGGAAGCTGTGGCACTCAGTCCTTGAAGGACTTTGAGCTGGCACCAGCGACAGCCCAGTCGTCCATTTGTTTCGTTAAAACCCAGCACCTAGTCATATCGCTTATGACTTGAGACTTGTCATAGAGTGGTGACATTGTCTCTCATGCTACACGGTTATGGATGTGGCGCACTTTACCGTTGCGAGCAGTTATCCTTGCCTCACAATCCTCAGCGTGTCTGTTTTTGTGATCCAGCCATTGCGGCTGCTAATGTGATGCTCTAGGGCGACATTCTCATTGCTTCTTATTAATTTTGCTAAGGAGTTATAACTTTTGCTCCAAAACTGGGTAGCAGCACTGAAGTCTATTAATTTTAAGAGCGGTTCAGTGACACTTCCCTAGAGCAGTTCTGACGATGCCTGTGTCTCTGAAATAGGTTTTCCGTGATTTCCCTAAATCGCTCCAGGCAAATGCTGCGATCGTTCCTTTGTAAGGGCACGGCCGACTTCCTTCCCTGTTCTTCCCTAATCGATAAGACCGATGACCTTGCTGTCTGGTCTCCTTCCCCAAACAATTCCCCCCCCCCCCCCTTCCCCTGTGTCTCTGAAGAACATTCACCATCGAGGTCATCGCTCTGGGTTCAATTAGTGAACTGTTTTTTCGACCACTCAAGTATCAGGGAACCTATTCTCTATGCTCGTGCCTTCGATGAACCGCTATAGTGGGGACCAGGTCAAATGCTTTCCAGGAATCTAGGAATGTGGAATTTACCTGTTGCCCTGCATTCATATTTTATAAGATATCATGAGCGAAAAGGGCCAGCTCAGTTATACAGGCCGGCCGGAGTGGACGAGCGGTTCTAGACGCTACAGTCTGGAACCGCGTGACCGCTACGGTCACAGGGTCGAATCCTGCCTTGGGCATGGATGTGTGTGATGTCCTTGGGTTAGTTAGGTGTAAGTAGTTCTAAGCTCTAGGGGACTGATGACCACAGCAGTTAAGTCCCATAGTGCTCAGAGTCATTTGAACCATTTTTGAGTTATACACGAGTGATTAATTAGTGGAGCAACTAATTTCCCTGTTAGTTTCAAAGCGATTGATAGAACTGTTTTAGAGGAGCCTCAGAGAGTCTTACTTCTTAAGGTTTAACATGGCTGTCAAAGTCCGCAGCTCGTGGTCTAGTGGCTAGCGTTGTTGCCTCTGTATCACGAGGTCACGGGTTCCATTCCCGTCCGGGTTGGGGATTTTCTCTGCCTTGGTACTGGGTGTTTGTCTTGTCCTCATCATTTCATCATCATCATCATTTGTGACAGTAGGTAGACTGGAATGAGAAAAAAATTAGACTGTGTCAAATTTGGGACTTTCTATGGGCACTAATGACTGCGCAGTTGAGGGCCCTACAAACCAAGCATCATTATCATGGCTGTCAAAAACAATGTGTACGACTACATCGCAGCATGGGATGTCGCACATGAGAATATTCCATTAGTTGATTGACGGTGCCAAAAAGTGTGTTTCGCAAATTTTGAAACAGCTCACGTAATTATTACATTGCATTTTACGCATCGAACAGCACACAGTGGCTCTTGAAAGTGGATGGTGAATGGTCATGTTATATTTCGCAGGAAAAATGAAAATATAGTGCAAATTATAGGGCCAACATTACGAGCTCTCCTAGACAGTGTTGAGTGCTTAAGCTGTGCTACGCTGAGCCCAGTGGGAGAAAATGTCTAATCTCACGTCTCGTAGAGACCAGCAGCCCGCTCAGAACAGATACCTGAGATGTGCAACCCAGCTTATTATGGTGCATATGAGATAATGATGGGCACTTAATTCTTAGTGCAAAACTGTAGTTATTCCCAGCCAGTATAACTATGCAGCATGGAGGCGACACCTGTATTTGAGATGTGTTAGCAGTTCCTCGAATCTGTATACCTGTTTCCTAATCCTTGAAGAATGGAGTACAATAATATGACAGCAGAGAGGTGAAAAGACAAAGCCTCCATTTGGCACTGCGTTAAATTTTCTTTGAATGTGAATATTCTGAGACATGTATACCTTATTTCAAAGTCGTGTATCTTCTTTCTTGAAATGTGGAAGCGAAATATGATCCATTTGTCAACAAGCCAAGACCTGTTACAACTTGCTGACTAGTCGCTTTATTACCTGTCGGAACAAGTCAGAACTAATTTGAACTTGTTGACTCAGTATAAAGTTGTGTTATAATGGCAGATCACCCACTTCGACTAACATTTTATTGTTGCTGGACCATTATAGACCTTGTCGTTGTAGTAATCATCGTCACTGTCATCTTTCAATGCTGTCTTACTTTCGGACAAACTGCTTCTAATACTACTACTTCTAATAATAGAATTAGTGTTCTGTTTATCAGTTACTTGTTCCAATTCAAGAAAGCAGCGACTCTTCTGCTTCCATGCTGCAGAAATTGAAGCCTACGGGCGACGAGCGAAGTGCAGTATGCACGTTAAGATTATCAGCATTGTAGCTGGGAGGAAGGCACCCAATCTTGAACGTAGGATGAGTCAATAGACTAATATGGATCGGCAGTGCTGTTTTATCGGAAAAACTGAAAAATAAGTCTTCCATCAAGTTTCTCAGTTATCAGTGTGTGTGAAATCTTACGGGACTTAACTAAAAAAATTGGTTCAAATGGCTCTGAGCACTATGGGACTCAACTGCTGAGGTCATTAGTCCCCTAGAACTTAGAACTAGTTAAATCTAACTAACCTAAGGACATCACACACATCCATGCCCGAGTCAGGATTCGAACCTGCGACCGTAGCGGTCTCGCGGTGCCAGACTGCAGCGCCAGAGCCGCGCGGCCACTTCGGCAGGCAGGGACTTAACTGCTAAGGTCATCAGTCCCTAAGCTTACACACTACTTAACCTAAATTATCCTAAGGAGAAACACGCACACCCATGCCCGAGGGAGGACTCGAACCTTCGCCGGGACCAGTCACACAGTCCAAGACTGAAGCGCCTAAGACCGCTCGGCTAATCCCGCGCTGCTCTTTTATCAGTGATTTTACTTTCTCAACAGTGTCGCCATGTGCATGATAAATCGTGGCAGAGTGAACAATGCGGACGCAGTTGATTTCGAAAATAGCCCTAGGAACAAACGTAAATTCTTTTCATATCTGCCTAGTGGAAAATTATTTATATAAAAAATGTCAAGTTCTGTTCATAAGGTGACGTGCAAAGGAACTATAAGACATATTAATATTCATTCTCTAGATGGCTCCATGTAAAATACTAGGCTGTGATTCTCTGTTTCATTTTCGTGAATACTAAAATCCTGCACTGTGATTGGCTATTAGAGGATAAAGTGGTGGACGGGGAGGGAAGGGCATGGTGGTGTCGTTGAAAGGGGCATGTCCTGTCATGTGATGTGGTGATGTCTCTGAAAATGGGGCATGACTTACGACATTATATATAGTGGTACGTGACAGGCATGTCGTTAGTTTCAGCAGACAGTTGAAAATCAACGTGAGCCAAACCTTCATAGCCATAATATGAAAATCCACAATAACATGCAAATCCTGTGAAGACACGGGACAAAGCAAAAAAAAAGGAAGAAGTTGATGAAATTATTGTTTTCAGTTCTCACCAGAGTAAAGTGACTAAGGTGTGGATAGCCGCTATCTGCCTCCACAGGCATAGTTTGTCACATACAGTGTATATATTAATATTCCTGGATTTACTATATTATACTATAAAACATACTTAAATCTTTTGAAAGATATGTAAAAAGCTGTTTCACAAGACATGTGATAGACGCATGATCCGCAGCGTATGCCTCGTTGCGTGTAGCATACTATGGCAAGACAGCCACAAGCCCCTTCCTAAGTAACCTACAATAAAGCAGCCGTAAATTCATCGCTCTCAAGCGTACCTTCTCCAAATCTGTCCACTCCCAATAGTTTACCGAGTCAGTTGAATTGGATTGGATTGTTTGGGGGAAGAGACCAAACAGCTAAGTCATCGGTCTCATCGGATTAGGGAAGGATGGGGAAGGAAGTCGGCTGTGCCCTTTCAAAGGAACCCTCCCAGCATTTGCCTGGAGCGATTTAGGGAAATCACGGAAAACCTAAATGAGGATGGCCGGACGCGGGATTGAATTATCGTCCCCTCGAATTCGGGTACAGTGTGCTACCACTGCTCCACCTCGCTCTGTTCCCGAGTCAAAAATAATCTGCTGCACTAATTTTCCCGTTAAAATACTTTTCGCTGAGCAGATATCAGGATCCAGAATTAGATATTCACTCTGCAGTGGAGTGTGCGCTGATATGAAACTTCCTGGCACATTAAAACTGTGTGCCGGACCGAGACTCGAACTCGGGACCTTTGCCTTTCGCGGGCAAGTGCTCTACCAACTGAGCTACCCAAGCACGACTCACGACCCTTCCTCACAGCTTTCTTCTGCGAGTATCTCGTCTCCTACCTTCCAAACTTCACAGAAGCTCTTCTGCGAACCTTGCAGAACTAGCACTCCTGGAAGAAAGGATATTTCGGAGACATGGAAGTTTCATATCAGCGCACACTCCACTGCAGAGTGAATGTCTCATTCCGGAAACATCCCCCAGGCTGTGGCTAAGCCATGTCTCCGCAATATCCTTTCTGTCAGGAGTACTAGTTCTGCAAGGTTCGCAGAAGAGCTTCTGTGAAGTTTGGAAGGTAGGAGACGAGATATTGGCATAATTAAAGCTGTGAGGACAGGTCCTGAGTCGTGCTTGGGTAGCTCAGTTGGCAGAGTACTTGTTCGAGAAGGGCAAAGGCCCCAAGTTCGTGTCTCGGTCCGGCACACAGTTTTAATCTGTTGTGGATTGGCAAGACAGCCAACCCACTATGAGAGGAAGCCGAAAGGCACGCGTTTTAGCTCACGCAGTCTGGCGTGGGGCCTGGAACAGGTCAAGGAAATTATACTAGCAAAAAACGTACGTAGCGGCTGGAATACTTAACTTTAATCCATGGTGAACATCGCTCTTGCGGTACATGTTTTACAGCATCAATAGTAACTGGTAATGGCGCTTTGCTAGGTCGTAGCAAATGACGTAGCTGAAGGCTATGCTAACTATCGTCTCGGCAAATGTGAGCGTAATTTGTCAGTGAACCATCGCTAGCAAAGTCGGCTGTACAACTGGGGCGAGTGCTGGGAAGTCTCTCTAGACCTGCCGTGTGGCGGCGCTCGGTCTGCAATCACTGATAGTGGCGACTCGCGGGTCCGACGTATACTAACGGACCGCGGCCGATTTAAAGGCTACCACCTAGCAAGTGTGGTGTCTGGCGGTCACACCACATAATCTACCCGGAAGTTTCAGATATTAGGATATTAAACGCTTTGTCCTCCGATTATAGATCTGCCCTGGTCACAGTCGACGTACTTTCCTGATCAAGAACTTACTAAGAACTGAAGGTAACCACTTAGCGTGTACTTTTTCATAAGTCCTCGCAATTTTTTTGGAAAAATGGGCAGCGAAGAGAATCGCCGATAACTTGGGACGAAGCAAGACGCTGGAATGACCAGTAACAGGTAGCATCTTCTCTTTTCTCTTGCCTATATGTGTACAAGATCAGACTAGTCATAATGTGATTTGGCATCGTTAATGTCAGGGGGTGGACTGTTGCCCTCCTTGTCGCTAAGGTAACAGCTTCCATTATTCGTGGAATTACATGTTCCTTTTTACGAATGGCCAAGGAACTGTAAGAGTGTGATGCCGAGAAGGTACAGATGAGGGAAAGCTGAAGAATTAAAATGGGCTACTCAGAAAAGGACCTGTCTTGTAGTCTGTGTGGTATTGCTTCATCGCTTGTAGGTGGAAGGTTTCGCCGACTATTCGTTCAAGATGCTGGGTGTCATTTTCTCCAGCTGATACTCATGAGCTGATTACATCTCACTTTGGGGCATCGTGTGGCTGGCGATTCACTGCGTCATAGCTTATCGATGGCTGACCCCACTGTGGTGGACAATGTGAGCTACATGCTGACACTACAACGTGGAAGGGGCTGTTGTTTCACAAAGACTGACAGTGCACATGCCAGTCAAACGAACTTCTCTAATGTATCACGCAGCAGCAGTCAGAGGCCTAAGTGGAATAACTAATGTACAATTTGTTTCCTACCTAGGTACTATCATACGTTAGAGGCAAATGTTTACTTTCCTACATCACTGTAAATATTTCCCCACTGTTCTGTCTGGTGAAGCTGATGACTAATGACCGACTCAGTATAACAAGGACGTAATGAGGGCGTCAAAAGACACCTTGGTATATAGGTTTACTGGTGCAAAACATGTATTCAGCATGCTGACACTGCGGAAGTCGGTGCCGTGGAGACGTTACGACAACGTTACAATATTACAAGGACTATGAAGTTGCTGATATAGTAGGAAATAAAGCAATGATGTCATAGCTGCCCAACAGCCGAGTCTTGCACTGTGGCTTGGAGGAGGAAACTGTTGTGGCGTAACAAGCTAGCTACGCCACACTGAGACGTGAGCCGAAAGGCACGCGTACACACACGCCACTGGCGTCAAGTCTGGAACAGGATAAGTAGTGAATTCTAATAAGAATAGTATGCAGCTCCTCGAATACTTATCTTTTATTTATCCTTGTGGTACATCGCTCTTGATAATACAAATAAGATTATCTTCAGATACGGTTAATGGCGCCTTGCTAGGTCGTAGCTATGGACTTAGCTGAAGGCTATTCTAACTGTCTCTCGGCAAATGAGAGAAAGGCTTCGTCAGTGTAGTCGCTAGCAAAGTCGTCGTACAACTGGGGCGAGTGCTATTCCGTATCTCGAGACCTGCCTTGTGGTGGCGCTCGATCTGCGATCACACAGTGGCGACACGCGGGTCCGACATGTACTAAATGGACCGCGGCCGATTTAAGCTACCACCTAGCAAGTTGGGTGTCTGGCGGTGACACCACAGAAACCACTACCATTTCAGAAACGATAGGGGACCATGTTAGCACATATTTAGACACTCACTCTGTCATCATCAGTCCCAAGCCATGGGGGAAGGTCTGTTTGGGGTGAGGTGAGTCTGCAAGCCGCCACCAACAGGACGAGTCTTCACCTGCCGGAGGCTGATGCCTGTGCTAAGTCTGAATACTACTGTCACCTGCCACTGTGGACGAGCGGTCCTAGGCGCTTCAATCCGGAACCGCGATGCTGCTACGGTTTCAGGTTCGAATCCTGCCTTGGGCATGGATGTGTGTGATGTCCTTCGGTTAGTTGGGTTTAAGTAGTTCTAAGTCTAGGAGACTGATGACCTCAGATGTTAAGTCTCATAGTGATTAGAGCCATTTTTTTGAACTACTGTCTTTGCGCCTTCTCACGAGCGGTCCACCGGCATGGTGACTGTCATCTGCAGCTAGTCACCTCCCTTGTGGACTGGGTATCGACCCTGGGTCATCTAGCTTTTGTGTACTATCATCATGTGTGAGCACACGCCACCGTCATCATACATTCTGGCTCCACAGTTCGTTCGCGCCTTGGCCAGTACGCTTTGTGCTGAGTGATGGGGACAGGCCAGCTTACGTGGGCGCCGTGCCCTGTCCAACACACGCGACTCCCATCCATTCCTGATATAGCGCTGCAACTGTTGACGGCATTAACCTGCCAGGTGCCGCCATCAACTAAGAGAAGGCACTTCATCCAGTGGGTCGCTGTTGACACCAGCACATTACAGCTAGGCCAGCCTACATATCGGAGGGCATTGGTCACCTTCTCCGTACCGTCTTTGCTGCTACAGTCGGTTGTGAAGCGAAAGGATTTTTCCAACCACTACCGTTTCCATGACGTATCACATCTAGCCACCCTCTACCACACCACTGTAGGCACACTCAGGGGGGTGAATTGCCGATATCCTCACCCGTCACAGTTGACCCCACCACCCTCTGTAGAGGTAACTCACAGCGGCTGCTACAGGTGGCCAGAGCTCCAACTCACAGCTTCATCAACTTAGTGTTGGGCGAGGACTTACCAACTTTTCTCTCGTGTTCGCGTGCAAAGGGAATGGTTGAGAAAATGGACTTTCATAGCAATTTAAATGTCGAATTTGTTAGGCTTGAAGAACCAACCGATATTTTCAAGTTCCCAGTAAATAATAGGGAAAATTATGCTGCCATGTGACCAATGAAGTGTCTGCAGTGCAAACTATTGGGTCACAGTGTGCTGTGAACATGTTCAGCATCGTTGGCGCTATGGACATTTTGCTAAACACTGTACAGAATCATGGTGGCTTACTATCAGACGGAAAAACTGGAAGCAGTGTGTTACTATAACGATTTTATTATTATCTGACATCGTCAGTGGGAGTAAGAGGTGATCATCAGTATTTGAGACAGGTCTTTTAGAAATACATTCCTATGTTCGTAATACGTCTCATGCACCAACTCTATTCATGAATCGTAGTGAAGTAGTAGTCAAAGGTTCGTATCCATTTAATTACTGGATGTCAGGCTGTTTACATGAACTTACTGCACTGGTACTGTTCTGTTTCACGGCGTTTTCATGTAACAAATTTAATAAAACGAGCTTGAATCTCGTAACTCAAATACCTGTGCAGCTTATGCATTTCAAGTATTTTAACATGTTACAGGGTGTCAGGTTGTTTACACATAGCTTTTAACTGGTGGTACCGTGTCCCACGGCGTTTTCATATAACTGAGTTTGGTAACGAGGTTGAATCTCATCCCTTAAAAGTCTTTGCACCTTATATTATAAGTATGTAAGAGTATGTAACAATTTCCATTGTGTTCTACTGTATATCGTTATGTATGACATATAGTCTAATGGCTACCAATACGTTTTATGAAATTGGGGTATTTTATTTAATTTGTAACAGAATACGCAGTTGTGTAATTCCAGGTGTTACATGTATCACACTGTACTGCCACCTGATGACAATAAGCAGTCTAAATGATCTGTGACAGTTAATTTGTAATTGTAATGTACATATAGACAATAGTGCAATGTTAATCATGACTTCGAATTAGTTCCATAAATTATTATGTTTTTACAGATTGTACACAGCCAGTTAACGTATGGGTTATGTACTATGCTTAGCTGTATTACGACATTTATTGACATATATTTCGTCGTAAACATTTACAGATCTAAATGGGCACTGAACTGGCTGAAACTGGTTATCTACGCAACAAAGTTTGCGATCTACACTATGAAGTGTTCTAAAAGGATACGCCACTCTCAGCTATTGTGCTTGCATGTGTTGGTGACGTCTTTGTGTTTCCTCTGTTGTACTTTTTATGCGTAGTGGCTATATAATCCTGGGTTCAAAAATACGAGCGAGGATCACTCATGTGGTAATTCAGTTACTGGTGAATCAAGCAGCCCAGTTGAAGGCAGAAAACACGCAGACATATAAGCACTTACCTGAAACGGCACAGGATATAGCTTCGTCCAGTTTAATCATTCCTTTGCTAGACTCAAATCCACCAACTCAGCTAAGCTCTTTTCGAAATCCGCCACAGGTCTAAAATACTTTCATTCACTGAAATTTTACATGACAGGAGTCGTTGTACACCACTACGGCTTCGAAAGTCTTTTGAACAAGACAACAGCGGATGAACTGTAGTTTACTGGTATCGTAAAAGCAGCCGTTTTTGAAAGGACTAATAGTTGTTACAGATGACTACACTGCACTTAACAGGTGAAGCAAACATGATGTATCAGGACTGGCGGAATGTGCTTACATTCCAGCAGCTTATGGAAAGACTCATGCAGCGCTATAAGGCACAGAATATTACAATTATATGTGCAGTGTCCACTCCTTCAGACATGTCCGAAAGAACAGACACCACACAGTCACGATTCTGCCGCCTTATATTTACATGATGAAAGAGAAATATCAGTTTCAGCCGCTCAAGGTAACTGAAATAATCCAACGAGGACAAGTGAAAATATGTGCCAGTCTGGGTCTCAAACCTCGATTTTTCGCTTTACGCGGGTTGTTGCCTTAAAGACACGGGCAACCTGAGAATTATTCACGTCCAACCAAAATTACCAACTTGTCGCACACCACTCCCATATTGCTCCCTGTGTATTTTCCTGATTGCCCACTGTATCTCCCATGATTCCCTCAAGATTTCGGTCCAAGGGTGCATTCACTTTGAAGGTACAGTGAAGGGCTATGGATGCTTCGATCCTACAATTATGTATCTGATGTTTGTTCTTTCGGTCTGCTCCAAGAGAACGTAGGGTCCTACAGACGTGAGTGCATGGGCCACATTCAACAGCAGTGACGCCCACCACATTGTGTCGAGTGTGAAGTGCTTGGGCGCCAGGAATGTAATGGAAGTAAACAGCGAAAGGACAAGGGTGAACGAATTGGTTGTTAAGCAACAACGGAAATTCCAGATCCCCTCACTGGTATTCCCAATAACTTGCAATGCTACAAATGTGTATGTAGAAATGAAGAGTTGTTCAACTGGCGTAATAGACGGTAGAGGGCAATAGTTATTATTTGACACAGAGGCTCAAGTGTCTTTGACGAGTCTAAAAATCTTGAGTAAGAGGAAGCTGAAGCCTCTGCATTTTAGGTTACGTGAGGTAGGAAGTAATGATTTGGTATCACTAGGTTCTGCAATACTAGGTTTTCATGTTGCATCAAAACAATTCATAGAGTGTATGGAAGTTTTTCCCCATGTAGATGAAGGGCATTGTGCAATCTCATGTTTGATTTCTTAAATAAAGTTCATGCTGTTGACTACCTTTTACAGCTTGCCATGGAACTCAGTACGAGACTGTTTCAACTGGATGAGACAGGTGAAAATGACACAAAGTCACAGTGTCCCCGGTCATGATGGTTGAACATTGAAACTGTGTGCGTACTCATTAAGATTTAATTGGCATAATTAAGTGCCGCGGGGCACAGGGAAATAACTTTAGGTGACTGTAGGTACAGAACTATCGACCAGTGTCTTTTGTTTGATGACGAAATAGATTATCACATTGTTTTATATTCATGAGTGTTGCACATATACGAGAAGTTGACAGTAGACGCATGTGCATAAATGTGGGGCTGATGATGTGAGTTTGACGTAAGGATTATTAGTTGTCATGTTGTATGTTAAGAATGAAAACAATTTAAACAGGTCAAATGTTGACATCAGCCACAAGCAATACACCTGCATTACGTGAAAAAGTTGAGCTATTTTGAAGGAGAAGATGTGATAGGCATGGAGAAGTTATCAGTAGAGTTCAAGGTCTTACTCAATACTCGTGGACCATTGGTGGCAACTCTCGTAACAGAGCATAAGATTCCGGAAGGAGACACCTGTGTACTAGAAAATATATAGAGTACCCCAGCATATACTCTACAGCCAGTAATGAAAGAATTTGCTAATCAGCAAGTGAATGATGGCATAATAGAACAACACACTAGTCCCTGGGGAGCGCTGGTAGTTATGGTAACCCAAAAATTCGTGAGAAGGTACTATGATGTATAGGTTGTAGTTTGATTATCGCTAGTTGAATGGTAGATCTTTATGGACGGATATCCCATAACATACATTTCGGAGATCCTGGACAACTTGGGACAGTGCAAACACCTTCCTATAATAGACCTGAATGGTATAATCACCAATTAGAAGTAGTGTCAGAGGACTGATCAAAGACTGCGTTTACAATTCCTTGGCGCTATTACCAGTACTGGTACTGTTGAATGCTGTTTCGTTGATAGAATGCACAGGCCACACCTTAGCAGTTTCTGCATGGAGTGTTAAGAGGCTTAAAGTCAAGTCAGTGCACAGTGTATGTGGATTAAATTTTTTCATCTTCGAAGGATATGGAGTAACACAGACAATGTTTAAAGAAGCTTGTTTTCTCTATGCTTGATTGAGTATCAAGAAATTCCATTTTGATTTAAGAGAAGTGAACTGTGTGGAACACATGATTACCAAGGTCAGTGTAAAAATGGACCTGAAATGGTAAATGCTGTGCTTAGTTTCACAGCACCCCTTACAAATAGAGTGCTACAGTCATTCTTGTTATTAGCTAATTACTATAGGAAATTTGTAATGAGATTTAAAAGTATTATGAGGCCACTGACACAGTCGTTGATGATGATTGTAACGTTCCAATTGATGGGAGAATGTCAAGTTACATTTGTTAAATTAAAGCATTCCCTAACTACTAACACTGTGTTGGCATTCCCAGATTATTAGAAGGAGTTTAATCATTTTGGGTGATGCTACTTACCAAGTAACAGGTGATCTCTATGCCAAGAAGTGCAGTGTAAAGAACACGTAACGGCTTACATGTAATAGTTGAATAAAGTTTAGAATGATTAATGAGCACTGAAAAGGAAATGATAAGTTTGTTATATGGTTTCACACATCCATATGTTCTCTACATGGCAATAAATTAAAGTATCAAAAGTCCAGCCAGCATTAAAATAGTTGTCAGGTTTAAAAGTTCCATCTTGCAGGATGACTTGGTGGGCGATGAAGCGAAATGAAATCGACTATGAAATGATTCACAAAGTGAGCAAGAACATGGTAACACAACTGGACTAAGCAAGAAGATTGTTTCAAACCAGAACTTTGTCATAACACTGCAGAATGGCAGAGGGTGCAAGTCACTGATGCAGATTACGAGCTGTTCAAAACACACCTGCAGTTCGCAGTTCACGATGTACTGTCATGTAGGGCAACTGAGGCTCGGGCCACACATCGTAGTGTTTGCTGCACTATGAGAGGAAGTGTGAAAAGAAGGACATGATAGTGTGTTACCTGGACATGAAGGATACAGGACAACGAATCGCAGAGTAGCTGATAAAGAACCCCTTGAGTGCAAGGTCGCTTAAGTCCAATGAAGTTTGCGGCACTCGACACCCCACATGATGTCTGCCATGCAATCACAATACTGACTGCTAACGGCAAAAAGAGTGCGGGACTGGAGGCATCCAATGATGAGCACAGAGTGACGCTAAAGAGCGTAGTTGAAGTGCTTAATTAACGAGTAACTCAGAGTAGTGTTACAGTGCTAGTGGCGTTGACACAACATAGAGCACTCGCAAAGGTAAAAAAAGCAAACATAGGATTATATCTATAGCAATGGTTGCTGAAGTCCACATTTCATCAGAAAGGGACCCAAGGAATTTCGCAGACTGAGGAAAAAGTGGCAGATGAAATATTAGCGTTTCTGCAAGATGAGTCAGTGGGATGTGTGACGTCGTGTACGCTCGACTGTGCAGATAATGTACATGAGGAGTACAGTGATGACGAAACTTAACAACTGAAAGTGGTATTAAAACCGGTGGCTAGTCACATAGTTCATCATCCATGTCATATAGGGAGCCAGAAATCCCGTCTCCAGTGAAATGTAGTAAAAGACAATTCTTGTCGAAGGAGTGGGTACTAAACGTACACTGATGAGCCAAAATAGTATGACCACGCGCTTAATGCTATTTTTGTCAATCTTTGGAACGAAATACAGTACTGGCCATTAAAATTGTCACACCAAGAAGAAATGCAGATGATAGACGGGTATTCATTGGACAAATATATTATACTAGAACTGACATGTGATTACATTTTCACGCAATATGGATGCATAGATCCTGAGAAATCAGTACCCAGAACAACCACCTCTGGCCGTAATAACGGCCTTGATACGCCTGGGCATTGAGTCAATCAGAGCTTGGATGGAGTGTGCAGGTACTGCTATCCATGCAGCTTCAACACGATACCACAGTACATCAAGAGTAGTGACTGGCGTAATGTGACTAGCCAGTTGCTCGGCCACCATTGATCAGACGTTTTCAGTTGGTGAGAGATCTGGAGAATGTCCTGGCCAGGGTAGCAGTCGAACATTTTTTGTATCCAGAAAGGCCCGTACAGGACCTGTAACATGCGGGCATGCATTATGCTACTGAAATGTAGGGTTTCACAGGGATCGAATGAAGGGTAGAGTCACGGGTTGTAACACATCGGAAATGTAACGTCCACTTTTCAAAGTGCCGTCAATGTGAACAAGAGGTGACCGAGACGTGTAACCAATGGCACTCCATACCATCACGCCAGGTGATATGCCAGTATCGCGCTGACGAATAGACGCTTCCAATGTGCGTTCACGGCATTGTCGCCAAACACGGATGCGATCATCATGATGCTGTAAACAGAACCTGGATTCATCCGGAAAAATGACGTTTTGCCATTCGTGCACCCAGGTTCGTCGTTGACTACACCATCGCAGGCGCTCCTGTCTGTGATGCACCGTCAAGGGTAACCGCAGCTACGGTCTCCAAGCTGATAGTCCATGCTGCTGCAAACGTCGTCGAACTGTTCGTGCAGATGGTTGTTGTCTTGCAAACGTCCCCATCTGTTGACTCCGGGATCGAGACGTGGCTGCACGATCCGTTACAGCCATGCGGGTAAGATGCCTGTCATCTTGACTGCTAGTGGTGCGAGGCCGTTGGGATCCAGCACGGCTTTCCGTATTACCCTCTTAAACCCACCGATTCCATATTATGCTAACAGTCATTGTATCTCGAACAACGCGAGCAGCAATGTCGCAATACGATACACCACAATCGCGATAGGCTACAATCCGACCTTTATCAAAGTCGGAAACGTGATGGTAGGCATTTCGCTTCCTTACACGAGGCATCACAACAACGTTTCACCAAGCAACGCCGGTCAACTGCTTTTTGTGTATGAGAAATCGGTTGTAAACTTTCCTGATGTCGGCACGTTGTAGGTGTCCCTACCGGCGCCAACCTTGTGTGAATGCTCCGAAAAGCTAATCATTTGCATATCACAGCATCTTCTTCCTGTCCGTTAAATTTCGCGTCTGTAGCACGTCCTCTTCGTGGTGTAGCAATTTTGATGGCCAGTAGTGTACTTCCTGATTCAGCGGGACCGATAGTTTGTTGGAGGTTTGTGAAGGTGTGTGGCATTAGTAGCGTTAGATATCTATGCACAGTTCATGTAGTTCGCGTAAATAATGGGCTGCTGATTTGCGTACGCCGTGATGGCGCCCTGTACTGACCCACATGGGTTCCATAAGATATAAACCAGGCTAGACATCAGCGCGAGTTCACCATAATGCTCCTCAGACCACTGTAGCACGATTCAGGTTCAAATGGCTCTAAGCACTATGGGGCTTAACATCTGAGGTCATCAGTCCCCTAGACTTAGAACTACTTAAAGCTAACTAACCTAAGGACATCACACACATCCATGTCCGAGGTAAGATTCGAACCTACTACACTAGCAAATGTGCGTTTCCGGACTGAAGCGCCTAGAACCGCTCTGCCACAGCGGCCGGCTCACGATTCAGGATGTGCATCATAGTGACCCACTATGTTACGAACATCAAGTTTCCCGTGACATGGATTACAGTGATTTCAAGGAAAGCAGAGTATGGCTGCGTAACTGCATAAATTTGTAGATGAGATAAACAAGCTGAACCCGTAGTTCAGTAAGGAATTTGTTTTCAGCTCTGAAAAGTCGAGATTTGAAGAGGACATGCATATTAAAGGAACCCCTAAGAAATGACGGGACGTGGACAGTTATACTGCTGAAAGATGACATCTTAATCAGGAAAGACAAGAAGCATGGAGTGACGCAGTAGGTTCACAGCTGTCCGCATGTCTTCGATTACTACCCCATGCCTCTACAAGCGCAGGAGAATCTCTAACACAGTAAAATAATGCTCCCACCAGCCTGTGTCCATGTCGCGCTGCACGTTTCTAGCCGCCGTTCACCTCCATGACGACTTTTGTGGAAACGACCGTCGACCTAGTGTAGCAAAAATGTGATTCACCTGAAGAGCCGACACGTTTCCATAGATCGATGTTCGAATCCCAGTGGTCTCGTGTCTACTACAATCGTAATTGACGATGTCGCTGGGTCAACATGTAAACACGTAGGGGTGATCTGCTGCAGAGCTCCATGTTCAACAATGTACTATGAATAGTGTGCTCTGAAACACTTGTGTGTTCACCAGCATTGTGCTCTTTCGGCAGAGACGCCACAGATCACCATCCATCCTGCTTTACAGAGAAGACAAGTTTTCTAACCTCACGTTCGGTGAAGAGTCGTGGACGTCCAACCATTTAGCGCCTAGTGGTAGTTTCACTGTTCTTCTACCTCTTTCAGTAGGTGCTCACGACAGTAGCACATGAACATTTGACCAGCTTCGCCGTTTTCGATGTACTCATCCACAGACTACATAATAATAATCTCTGCCCTTTGTCAAAGTCGCTTGTCTCAATGGATTTCTCCACTTGAAGCCGATATCTTTGCTAGGACGATCTTCTGTCATTAGGAGAAATCCAATCTCGCGGTGGGCAGTGCTCATTATTTTTTGGTTTATCAGTGTAATTACGTACTTGGAAGATCATTCACAGCATAGTAAAAAATCAGTTATGAACAGATTTCGAATACGTCCGCAGCAATATGACTGTGTAGTGCACAAGCAAAACTATGGATATTTAAGGGAGGACAAGGTGCACTTGTTAACAAAATCTGGTGTATGTGCATTTCAAGGACGCTCAGTAAAATTCATAGGATGTCCATCATAGTGACCTACTACGTTATGCACGTCAAATTGCACTTTCCATAGAGTAGAGCGATATCAAGGAGAGCAGAGGAGCCCGCATCTCGTGGTCGTGCGGTAGCGTTCTCGCTTCCCACGCCCGGGTTCCCGGGTTCGATTCCCGGCGGGGTCAGGGATTTTCTCTGCCTCGTGATGGCTGGGTGTTGTGTGCTGTCCTTAGGTTAGTTAGGTTTAAGTAGTTCTAAGTTCTAGGGGACTGATGACCTTAGATGTTAAGTCCCATAGTGCTCAGAGCCATTTTTGGAGCAGAGGATGGTAGCGTAACTGTGTAAATTTGCAGGTGAGATAAATAAACTTATCGCGTCGTTTAGTAAGGAAAATGTTTTCAAGTCCGAGCAGCTGTGATTTGAGGAGGAAATGCATGTGAAAGGAACCCAAGATATTAGAGGTACCAAGAGAGTTTTATCAGGATCAAATAACATCAATGCCTTAACGCATTCCTATATAAATATGCCGACTCTTAATCTGGATGGTAATTTGACTGGACGTTATTTATTGTGCTACGATAAGCTCCTACGGTTATTTCTCATGCTCGTGATCTTGCAAGATCAGTGAGGAATATTTACATCACAGCATGCAAGAGTGGGGAATGGGAGTAGGGGAACTACAAGAATGGAATGAGCACTGCTTTTGCCCAATAGCTGCTCACCATAATTTGCTTTTGCTTGGTTCCCGGTGTGTGTGTATAAATCATACTCCTTTAGAGAGAACTATCCCTCCTAAAGAGATTTTGACATTGCATCTCATACCACCTGGAACCACTGGACAAATTCAACCTCTGTATGTTTGCTTTCTCCGTGTCTATAAAACGTATTATCACACTATCTGCATCTACGCCTTAAAGGATAGCCAGCTTCATGATAAGCTCCATAACATATTGTTTAGGGTTCGGTTGTATGCCATCATATTTTATCAGTTCTCATCACTCTGTTCCACTAATATGATTCTATAAGCACCCTATAAGATTGGATACTTAGCTGAACGTTCTGCACTGTATGTAACTCACAAGGAGTTCGTCTTCGATATTGATGGTGTGAACCACTGTGATCACTGCGGCGCGCCATTTTTAATTCGGTGCGACACACGCTTTTTTGCGCCCTTCTGTTACACTGATGAGTCATTAACAGCTAATATTTTTCCTGTTATAATTGTTAACCCAATACTTTCAAATGAGCCTCACTAAAGACTGAACTTACGACCTCTCTCTCACTCAAGCGGTTCCTTGTGAAACTTACCGGTGGTGGACACGGAAATAATAGACGTAGGTAGTGAAGACACAAGAAGTGGCTCCTCGTTGTTTATCTGGGGATGATGCAGACTCTTCGCCTAGTTACTGAACGCTTTCAAGACACTTTATCAAATTTAAATAATCAATGCCTGTGATAGAAATAAGCTGCTAAAAACTATGAAAATGAATTTACAAAAAAAGTGTCAAGCGTAGTCTCTTGCGGTGCTTCGCAAATTGTTTCCAGTCGGCAATTCGAATAACATTAGAAGCATAATTCTAATTTCACGCTCATCTCATGTAGCACTTGAAATGGCGTTCGTACTTGTCGTCGTGCCGTGACAACAAATTCAGTGCAGACAGCATTGCTGTGATACCGTTGCACCTTGCCAACCAGACCGTTTTCTAATAAAGAAACAAACCTAACCCATGAGCGATCTGACCCTTTCAGATATACAGGTCCCTTGTAGGAGGGGCTATATAAACCCACCCTTGGCAGACAAAACTTATACAACAGAAAAGTAACTAGATCAAATAGACGCACAGTTGCACTGACGAGAACAAAACATGCGAGAAAAACACCGTTCACAACACTGCACGCGTCAGAGAACGGTATCTTACTTCAGTCAGAGCCTTCTCAAATCAAACGCTCTAAAACATGGATTAAAATATGAGCTGTTATCACATATAAGACAAACGTGACAAAAAACCCTAATACTTCAAAGTAACACAAACTAATGGACCCTCAAAATTCAGTTCCACCTCCACACACTACAAATTAATCCACAAGAGTAATAGCATATAAAATAATACATATAATAAACATACATATAAAAAATAAAAGAAGTCTAGCATCTGTCAATCTGACACATTTGCAGTTTGTGTCGGTTTTTAATTTTATGAGGCGATGCTTATGGCTGATGTCAGACGCAGGTTTTAATAGGCAGTCATCCCGTCTCAGAATACTTGTACATAAATTAGGCATTTCACAAGATTTGCATCAAAAAATGTCATTAATATTCGCACACAATAAATATACGTACAATAATAACAGCAGAGTTCTTGCAGTTTTAAATGCGACAGAAAATTTCTGTCCTTCTTTTACACCGCCACATGTCTCAACTCTATCACGGCTCTTACTAGCACACATACTATTTTCACGCCAGTCATATCCTAGTATATCACATACTATATTAGCAAAGCGACTCTCTATAACAACGTACTTGTCAGGTATCATTTATACCAGCACAAGCAAATTCCACTGAATGTCCGACTACAGGTTCCATGTCCAGTTTGCTATCATACAGTGCCTGCGAACCGGAGCAGTTTTCCTCCTGGCCACCACATCCAGAAACCCTCCTTCTACTCTCTTGGCAGATTCCAGGGATCCACCTACCGAAACTTCACTAATATTGTCTGTAGCAACTTTCACTACCTTGATATCTCATTAGCAGCGGTGGATTTCAAAGCATACGCAACGTCAACATCTGCGGCCATGGGTTCCACGTTCTTTCCACTACTGACTACAGTTTGCGACTCCAAAAAAGTCTCATTCTCTACACCTCACTGGAATAAACTTCGCTTTTCCCTATCGCTACCATTTTTGACATATCTGCCTGGCCCTGTACTACCTTGCTTACAATTCCTGATCTCTTGCTGAATGCGAATCCTGTCTCCTACGCCTTTTTTCTATATTTCAACTGCAAAACGTGCCCCCCCCCCCCCACCCTCTCTCTCTCTTTCTCTTTCTCTCTGTCTTTCTCTCTCTCTCTCTCCTACTCCTTCCCAAATTTTCCTCCACTATCGTTACTTTATCTTTCTCTTCTCTCTCATCTGTAGAAGTTTCAGTGATACTATCCCATAATAAATTTAGAGTTTTCTATAATGAATTTGTAGGGTGGTTATAATTTCGCACCTTAAAAGCACTCATCTACATACTTTGCTGTGATTTACGACCGGAATTAGGTATCATTTGATAGATTGTACATCGTATATTTGAATGTTTAAAGAAGACTGACAATGTCACGTACACCTTGTAAATAGTTGATACGCTTATTGCTTGAAAGGTGATGATCGTCTTTATTATCAAAACGGTATAATGAATGATTGCCTATACTAGAAGAGGTTGGAACGCCTGTGGAAATGAAACGGAAGGCGTAACTCAAGCCCTGGGTGGGAAAGCCCGCACAGGTGTATTGGTCTTGCTTAACACAGGAAGTAACCAAGACGGACGGTGAAGCACAATACAGCGGCTGCCGGCCGGTTTTGTAGCTGGACCGGAAGGAAACCGGATAGTACTTCGGAAACTCTGAACATATTGGACGCAGGAGAGAGTAATATTGAAGTGTCTAGGAAAACACGCAGGTTGGATTATTTCCAAGGTTTTTTACTCTGAGAAACGTACCATTGTATGTATTCCTAATTAACAAGGATAGGTATTGCCTCGCCAACTTTTCGCGCTGGACGACAAAAGACTAAAAACAGTTGGTCAGCGTTCGGAAGAATCGGTAGAGAGGGAGAATATATCGTGGTTTCGACGATATGATTCTCATTCTGCAGTTACGAGGGAGGGGAGCTGAGCTTTGCTGGGAAGCCCGCGGTGGAGAAAAAGTGGTCTTATGTTTTGAGTGCCCGTGTTTGACGGTCGCTTAGTATCAACTTTTGTTGGTACAGACGGACTTGCAGTCCTTGCTCTCAGGAGATTTTATAGTTAGAACGGTTAGGCACTGTACTGTTGAGAACTTATACGATTCTGGACTTCGCCTCCGGGTAGGGAGTCGTCACTGAGTACACAGCGTCCAGTGACTGAGAGCGCTTCCTTTATCTATACCCATGTAGATACTTTATCTGAATTCCGTCCTTGTGGCTGGAAGCTGTAGAACACAGAGAGGTGAAGACAGTATTAGATCATACCAGTCAGAGGACCGCCTTCTGTTGTCCTAGTGTTTGAAGGTGTTTTTATTTTGTGACTGGAGTTCTTTCATCGTCGCAGACGTGTACGAGAACCATCACTCCGACACACCGGACGCAGTACATACGGTGATATTGTTAATTTCCTCGGCTTATTAGGGCTATAAAGCTAAACAGCTGTGATCACGTATGTTTTATTTCCACTGAGGTTGCACACCACTGTAGATCATCTTTGAAAGTATTGTCTTCTAGTGTTTAGTACGTAGATGATGTCAGTCAGCTCGTGTTATGTATATTTAATCACGTAGCCATAAAAGGGGCAGATTTGGGAAGTTGATCAGAAATATTAATTAGGAAATTCATTTGTGTCTCTTTATGTCCATTGGACATTGATATATAAACGTTTGTAGTATATAAAGGGGTTTGAACCTACAATAAATGTATAAGCAGAATCAACATTTATCATTTTGTAGTTACTAGTTCCCTTAATCATTCATTTATGTAATTTATATGTTAAAGAACATGAGGAGGAAATAATATCACCATTAATAGATCCTATGATCTGCTTCAGGGGTTAATCAGATAGGGCCAAATCTTCATTTTCCCGTTCAGTATTTTCTGTTGGGCACATTCGTTTTACACCCGCCTGGAGTAGCATCTTGGAAATTGTTTAGACTTTTCCTCTGACTTAGCATATTGCTAATTTCATCTGATACTTCCAATTTTTTCGTAATAAACCTAATTTGCTCCTGAAAAGCTTCTGTCTTCATATATCTATTTGCTACCGCCATCTATCTACTCCCTACTTAATTGGACTATCAAACAGCCATGGCCAAAAAGCTGCAACAACAAGTCTAGTACATTTGCAAATGCTGCTAACATTTAACTTTTTCCGTCACTATTGTGCTGTTGTTCATGTAGAGACGACGGCTATGTGCTTTGTGTGGCCTTTGAGTTGGCACGACAGAACCTAGGCCCGCAGTTTATGGACCGCTTGGCTGCTGCTATGCTGGGCTGTAACTCGGATCCTCCGTGCGTGGTCTGTGCTACACTGGGCCAATGTGGAGTCTACCAATTGTGTAGCCACTGCTGCGGTGCACTGAAGCACGCATAGGCTGAGTTGCATTGCCATGAAGATCTCACTGCTGCTTCCCTGTGACGGATGCACGTTCACGGCGAAATCAAACCAAGTAGCGGCACTTATTCCTCATTTGTGGTTTGCACTTAATCAACCTAAACTTCAGGTATAGTTGCCTAGCAAGCTAAATCCCAGACAAGCCCCAATGGCGACAGTAAATCTTGGCTGTGAAGATTCAAAAAGCGGTATTGCTTTGTCTATTCTGAGGATTATATGCAGACTTCACCTACTTATTATACGCTTTCTTAAAGTGAAAGTAGACTACTAAAATGGTCTGTGGTGTGTTAGGCAGATGAACAGATAACTGCTAAGTTGAACATAGGTGCAGTAAATGTTAAATAACGTACTCCATATGCAGCTGCTGAAGTTTCATACTTAAAGATTATTGTCTCCAAAAATTCACACAGTAATTCATAGACTGTGATTAAGTGAAATGAAATTGGCTCAAGCCACCAATTTAGTGTTTATCGAACTCACTATATAAATTAAATAAGTAAACTAGCTGTAAACCACAGGCAGCTGAAGTTCAACTCCACACTAACTAAACTAAACAGGGGTTTAACTGGCACACAATGCATTAAACTTAAGTTGGCTCAAATGGCTCTGAGCACTATGGGACTTAACTTCTGAGGTCATCAGTCCCCTAGAACTTAGAACTACTTAAACCTAACTAACCTAAGGACATCACACACATCTATGCCCGAGGCAGGACTCGAACCTACGACCGCAGCGGTCGCGCGGTTCCAGACTGTAGTGCCAAGAACCGCTCGGCCACCCTGGCCGGCTAACTTAAGTCCCGGTTAGTAGCAGAAAATATTTAAAAGACCCGAACTGTTAAACTGAACTAAGTTCAGACTCAGAGCAACTAATGCCAACCTCAGATCCTGTAGGAATAAAGCCTACTTAGTCCTGACTGCTGGAGAAAAATTCTGCCCCAATGAAATGAGACGAAATATTTGAAAGTCACAGAAGATGATCTGAAAAATTACTGTCACGGTAAAAATGTGCCGCTTGTTCACCACTCAGACCAGCAAACATCTTGACTCTTCAGTCTTGTCCCACACTCTGATAGCGAGCAAGATGGCCCTTTAAGATCACGGCCTTCCCTCCATGGAAACACTACATCTTCGTTACTTAATGAATTCGTACTTTCACCAACCACATTCACAACCTTTTACACATCACTGATATAAAACGTCTGAATGTACCATTACCTGTGCATTGACAATTAATACAAATATTTCCCCACTTTCGTATAAGATACCTCTTCTTCTTTGCATTTCTCTACTCAGAATTATGGTACTTTTAGTAGTTTTTAAGTTAAAGGCGGAACTGTTCAGATTAATAAACAATAAATTAATTGAAAAGCACAATACATATTTAAATATTACAAACAAAATGTTACATATGGTATGTAATTATGTCCGCCAATGCATACTGTCTTGCTAAATGCAAGATACTGAGATCTAAAATTTGGGGGTGAGATCTCTTTGGTACCATAAATATTGCAAGATCTAATAATCACTCACAGAAATGCAGTTTTACTAATCATATTGATGCTGTGACTTTTCATGCACATTAATTACTAATCATATCTGCATAACAGCAGAAATTTAGTTATCTCCTCTCTAATAGGACGTATCGTCCTCCTCCGTATTTATCATGGTTTGCACTTCAGATGACCAAGCGTGAACAATACAAAATAACTTTTTGTTTGTACTAGTTGCGAAGCTGACATTACGTCCGCTAGTTTGTATCTGAAAGAAGCACGTGTTTGAGGTCGTTGCCACTCAGCTGGTTGGTACACAGAGCCAGCAAATGCCAGTATACTCCCCACCCCTGGCAAGAGAAGTGTTTGCCTATAGACCATGTCACACAATGCACCCAAGCTGAATGCTGCTTGTGAACGAAACCTATGATCCATGCTCAGCTATAGTATGTCGAGTTACAACCCAGAAACAGGATGTGAACCATTATCTGAGAAACTGGATACCATGTGTACAGTGTGCATACTTGAGTCAACAGCAAGGGGCCACTATAGAGGTAACCAGAGACAAACAGTTCCACATTATTGGTATGGATACGATATTCCAAAATTGTCAGACACCAAAAGCGGCGCTGGCCGGAGTGGCCGTGCGGTTCTAGGCGCTACAGTTTGGAACCGAGCGAACGCTTCGGTCGCCGGTTCGAATCCTACCTCGGGCATGGATGTGTGTGAGGTCCTTAGGTTAGTTAGGTTTAATTAGTTCTACGTTCTAGGCGACTGATGACCTCAGAAGTTAAGTCGCATAGTGCTCAGAGCCATTTTTGAACCAAAAGCGGAACCTCTATGTTCTGACTATTATAGATTATTTCTTTGTAGTATGTAGCAACGATATCCATTCAAAATCAGTAAGCAAGCACAGTAGCATGTGTGATGGTTGTAACCCCTCGTTACATATCTGGTCTTTTTTAAAACGAAAATTTATTCGATCTGGCCATAAACAATTCCCATATTTCATGTAAAATCAAGAGTTCTCATTTTAAAGAAGATAAATTAAATAAAAGATTAATAAGAGCCAATAGAGTGTTATGTACAAAGTAGCAAGAGGCTTTAGTCAAAGAGTTTCTAACGAATGTCCCTTTTGTTTCATATCTGTTACATAAATCCAACGCACGTATTGTAAACGTGTCTAGCGTCTGTGCGTCTTTAAGGTCTGGGAGTTTTTGTGTTGGAATATTAGTGTCCGAGCTTTTACCTTTGGAGTCCTGAATATTCGCTTCTCTTAAGGTCATACGCCACTGTGTGAAATAGGTAACTTCATCGGAATGAAGTATATTTCAGTTCGTTTAATGTATTGTAAAAAATATAAAAACTGACAGAACTGAGATAACACTAACATCCAGCGAATATCTCAGTCGATAAAAATTGATATCATTAATCCCAATTTCAGAACTTCAATTGTTACGGAAGTTACTATTCAAGGGTCTGCTTGCGGTTGATTTTGGATTATAGACCCTATTGGGCATTTATTTTCGAGTACCCCCACTCATGTTAGTGAATCATATCGAAGAAATTGTGTTAATAAAAACCTAGTTAAGAAAAGACTATAGTGTTCTACAGTTTCGAACAGAGTATCACATAGGTGAACCATATATTGGATTCTCTCTGGACAGTAATAATAATAGTGGTTCATTCAATATTAATATTAATTTTCAAAGGACAAAACATCGTGCAGTGTTAAACGAACCCTGTGACTTCTGAAGGAATTAATTCGGTGTACATGGGCTATATCACTTCATTCTGAACGCGAATCGGCCGCCTACTAACAGTTAATGAGCATCTTTGTCCGCAAACGCTAAACAACGCAGATAATCGACGGTAATATTTTGAATTTAGACTTATTGGGGAACAAACGCTAATGCCATGACAGATAGCGTTGCGTCACCACGCTTTCACGTATCTCGTCGAGGTGAAGAATACTGGCTGGGCATAGGAAAAGGACATTACAATTTCACTGCTTGTGGAAGTGCCAGCAGACAGCAACATGAGGTGTTACATGGTAAATAACGGTTTGTTGAAGTTCGGTATCAATGAGATTGTAATCACAAACCACAAAAGAAACTACGTGTCAGATCTAATGACAGTGCTTTGTCAGGTTTCATGTATCTGTAAGCTAAGAACGACACCACTGAACCGACGGGCTGATAGGAGAACTGAATGTATTCACCAAACAAATAATGAGATGCTGAGCTGTTATGTCAATAGTCATCACAATAACTAGAGTATTTACTTATCGTATGTTGTGGTGGCGCTCAGTCCGGAGCCGCGCGACTGCTACGGTCGCAGGTTCGAATCCTGCCTCGGGCATGGATGTGTGTGATGTCCTTAGGTTAGTTAGGTTTAAGTAGTTCTAAGTTCTAGGGGACTGATGACCATAGATGTTGAGTCCCATAGCGCTCAGAGCCATTTTGTTGTGGTGGCATATACACTCCTGGAAATGGAAAAAAGAACACATTGACACCGGTGTGTCAGACCCACCATACTTGCTCCGGACACTGCGAGAGGGCTGTACAAGCAATGATCACATGCACGGCACAGCGGACACACCAGGAACCGCGGTGTTGGCCGTCGAATGGCGCTAGCTGCGCAGCATTTGTGCACCGCCGCCGTCAGTGTCAGCCAGTTTGCCGTGGCATACGGAGCTCCATCGCAGTCTTTAACACTGGTAGCATGCCGCGACAGCGTGGACGTGAACCGTATGTGCAGTTGACGGACTTTGAGCGAGGGCGTATAGTGGGCATGCGGGAGGCCGGGTGGACGTACCGCCGAATTGCTCAACACGTGGGGCGTGAGGTCTCCACAGTACATCGATGTTGTCGCCAGTGGTCGGTGGAAGGTGCACGTGCCCGTCGACCTGGGACCGGACCGCAGCGACGCACGGATGCACGCCAAGACCGTAGGGTCGTACGCAGTGCCGTAGGGGACCGCACCGCCACTTCCCAGCAAATTAGGGACACTGTTGCTCCTGGGGTATCGGCGAGGACCATTCGCAAACGTCTCCGTGAAGCTGGGCTACGGTCCCGCACACCGTTAGGCCGTCTTCCGCTCATGCCCCAACATCGTGCAGCCCGCCTCCGGTGGTGTCGCGACAGGCGTGAATGGAGGGACGAATGGAGACGTGTCGTCTTCAGCGATGAGAGTCGCTTCTGCCTTGGTGCCAATGATGGTCGTATGCGTGTTTGGCGCCGTGCAGGTGAGCGCCACAATCAGGACTGCATACGACCGAGGCACACAGGGCCAACACCCGGCATCATGGTGTGGGGAGCGATCTCCTACACTGGCCGTACACCACTGGTGATCGTCGAGGGGACACTGAATAGTGCACGGTACATCCAAACCGTCATCGAACCCATCGTTCTACCATTCCTAGACCGGCAAGGGAACTTGCTGTTCCAACAGGACAATGCACGTCCGCATGTATCCCGTGCAACCCAACGTGCTCTAGAAGGTGTAAGTCAACTACCCTGGCCAGCAAGATCTCCCGATCTGTCCCCCATTGAGCATGTTTGGGACTGGATGAAGCGTCGTCTCACGCGGTCTGCACGTCCAGCACGAACGCTGGTCCAACTGAGGCGCCAGGTGGAAATGGCATGGCAAGCCGTTCCACAGGACTACATCCAGCATCTCTACGATCGTCTCCATGGGAGAATAGCAGCTTGCATTGCTGCGAAACGTGGATATACACTGTACTAGTGCCGACATTGTGCATGCTCTGTTGCCTGTGTCTATGTGCCTGTGGTTCTGTCAGTGTGATCATGTGATGTATCTGACCCCAGGAATGTGTCAATAAAGTTTCCCCTTCCTGGGACAATGAATTCACGGTGTTCTTATTTCAATTTCCAGGAGTGTAGTTCCAAGGCGTGCAATGACATTTGTTCCTTGCTAAATGAGGTGCTGTCTCACGCAGGCCATGCACAACATGCTGTATGCATTAAGCTCAAAAAGATAGACAGATAAGTCAGTATGTAAATACGATTAATTACGGAGGAAATAAGTGATGTGTGGGAAATGTTGCTGAAGTTTGTCTTGTTTCTGTAACTTTTTTTTGTTTTATTTGGTATCTTGGTTGTATATAATGGGGGATCTATCTTATTTTCATTTTTTTTTGTAGCAACAGGCGTGATATATGGTTTATTTTGTCACGAAGAGAAAGACAAAGGTGTGTCAACCTAGCAGAAAGGTTTTTTGCAATTAATAATGTTTATGTGGATTGATCAACAACATCCACTCGTTTCGAAACGAGGAGGGAGGGAAATAGTGGCTTCATTTCCCCTAGCGGTATTACTATCAAAGACAGCGATGATGCATGTCATAGTTCTGATAGTGCTACATCTCTTCAGTGGGGAAGGGATAGGCATGTTGGAGAATCAGCAACTGGAGGGAGAGGCATCATTCTCCAGTCAGGAGAAGACTCCCAATCAAGGGGTTGAAGAGGGTCACATGAAGGCCATGTGCACATGCAAACTGTGGAGCACAGTGGAGCTGTGCCTCTCTTGCTAGCCACCTTTCAACCTCAGCAGACGTACCTCTTCTATTCTCTTTGACACCATATACACTCAGTTTGTCGGTTGCGTCCCAAGGCACTGATCTATCCATTAGTAATTAGCAGTGGAGCTGGAGAGTCAACCAGTTTTACGACCTAACCAGCTTTTCGTATTCCAACCACTTCTCAACCGGATTCCCACTGTATTATTACAATCTTTCAATGGCTAACCTCTGTAACTGTTATCAGATAACCAGCCGATGGTGACCGAGCGGTTCTAGGCGCTTCAGTTTGGAACCGCGCGACCGCTAAGGCCGCAGGTTCAAATCCTGCCTCGGGCATGGATGTGTGTGATGTCCTTAGGATAGTTACGTTTAAGTAGTTCTTAGTTCTAGGGGACAGATGACCTGAGATGTTAAGTCCTATAGTGCTCAGAGCCATTTGAACCATTTTTTTTATTATCAGATGGGGACACCAATTGATTTTACATCCAGACTATTCGTCCTTTGCGAATGGTTGACACATGGAAAATCCTTGGTTAGCGCTATGGTTTGCGCGTTTTTTTAACCTGTAGCTACACCAGGCTGTTGTAGTCAAAGCGGCCAGCTAGGACCTCACTTCATCGTGATGCATTTTCGCCTGTTGTTTTGGCTTTAAATCCACATATGTGTAGCGCACTGCTTGAATACACACATGGGCTGCAACGCTGCTGATACTGAGGTGCATTCAACTGCACTGAGCCCTCCCCTGCCATACAGGCAGATTATTTACAGCCCGTCAGTCGGTGCCTGTATGGTGGCCATTACGTATCATGTCACCGCGCTATGCAGTACAGTGTAGCCTGAGCCATCACCTCCGTCACTGAATGTCGACACCACATGCCATACCTTCAATTTCTATGAGGGTCCTGGGCATTACATCTGCTGCCGACACGTCCCATTGCTGCCAATGCCACTACCAAGTCGCACCGTCAACTACTCCATGCATTGACATTAATGTAAGTGTCGCTGACAGTGGGCACACGCCCTCTATCATCGTTTCACCGCGAGCACCCTGTGGATTGGAACCAGTTTCGTTTTTTATCTGAGTCTCGTTTTTAACAGAGGAGAAGTTATTTCTAGCTAATCATTTAATAATTATCTTTCCCTGCTTTGTAACAGTGCCATAATTATGTTGTCGATAATAAGGAAGAGAAGAACTCACTTCTGAAAGTGGTAGTATGCGGTCTGTTGCTGCTTGAAATGAACAAATCAGTAGGTTCACCTGAGAAATTTTACATTGGTAACCATGGACAAAGAGAAATAGATCTACCATGTGATACGATACTTTCTAGTGGACAGGAAGTTTAGGAAAAAGAATTCCAGATGAGTATCAGTTCAGATGTGAGAAGATCTTCAACGTGCCCGTGAGGGAAGTTAGTGAAATTGAGGCAGTCATTAGGAATCAGTTGTGTGAGATGTTGGTGCACTAAAATGAGTCAGAGCGAAATGTATTGTATTCTGTTTTAGAGGAATTTCTTTAGTTTTTTGAGGAAGGCAACATTTGCCAGCAGCAGACCTTGTGCACTACAAAATTCCGACTGGAGATGCTCGTCCAATAGCGCCAAAAGGAAAAGTTCCATATTTAGGTCCTTGATGGGGCAGTTAGACCTAACCAGCTGCGATGTTATCCTCCAGCAATGGTGACATTATGGACGGCTTGGAAGGGCATGTGGTCAGCATACCACTTTCCCCTATCATGTCAGGTTGCTTGACCTTGGAACAGCTACTTATCGGTCAAGTAACTGCCCAGTCGGCCTAACAAGGCTCATTGCATTCCATACCAGTCCTCCCACGAACGGAAAATCTCTGACAGTACTGGAAATCAAACCTGGGGTCTCCACATGTCAGTCAGCCATGTTGACCACTGAGCTACAGAGGTGCACCAATAGTGCAATAATCATACCACACTTCTTACCGTTTACGATCTGCTGTGGAGGATAGTACCCAACAACAGTTAAACCAGGAATAAAACAGCCTTCAGCTAGTCAGTGGGTCTTGCCAATTTGGATTGTGCCAAAGAAATCAAAAACCTATTGCCTATGCATAGATATGAGAGCTGTAGACAAAGTGACCACTAGGAAGCTGCAGTTATTTTACCACCCTTAATAGGCATTTTGGGTACCAAAAAATCCTGGTTCCTTCTCAAGACTGGTAATAATTTACTTTTTTGGCATTTTGGTATGAGTTTTTCTCATATGCCCTTTAGTCTTCGAAATTTGGCTGCCACTTCCCCAAGAATCGTTGACTCTGCGCTACAGGAACTGAAGCCTTCAGTTTACTTAGATGATGTCCTTCACAACTGCTGAGGAACATGTAAAGTGATTGAAAAATGTATTTCCAAAATTACAAGGTGCACATTTGAGTTTGAAGAAAGAGAAGTGTTCTTTTGTAGAGTCACAAGCTCAGTACCTGATACATATCATTAGTTCAGCTGGGGTGAAGGCAGATGCTCACTTAACAGGATCAGTTGAGGTTTTCATGGTATCTACTAATATTACAGAACTGCTACGTTTCCTCAGACTCGTAATTTCCTACTGAGGATTCGTAAAGGATTATGCCATGGTAACTAAATCATTGACTATGTTATTGTTAAAGACTCCGGTTTATGAGTGGGCAGAAGAGGATGAGTAAGCTATGAGACAGATGAAAGATGTATTGACAAGTTCTCCACTATTAATGTACACAAATTTTAATTAGCCCTTGATCAACTGGCGCCTCAGATTATGTTGTTAGAGCTGTTCACAGGAAAGAAAATGACGGCGAAGGAAGGTCTATTGGTTATGCTTCTCTCCAAATTAATCATGCAAATTTAATATAATACAACACATAAAGTGTTACAATGTGTTATGTGTAGAGTGAACTATTTCTGATATTATATGTATGGGGCTAAAGCCACTGTGGTCAATATCCACACCAGACACTTCTGGTTGTTAAGTCTGAAGGACCCTATAGTCACGTAACACACTGGGCCTTAAAATTACGTGAATAAGATTATGAAGTACATCACAAACACGGTAAGTCGCACCGAAATGGAGGCACACCACCGACAAGCTCTGTTGCGTCCTGTTGTAACTGCTGTACCATCTCGGGATGTGGATCGTGTCCTAAGGAAAGGAAAGAAAAAGACAGCTAAGCTGCCTTCTGCACGTCCAAAATACGCTATGACGTCCATACATCCATATGTGTTAAGGTCAAGAGATTGTACGTACCCCTTATTTCCATGTATAGTTGAGCTGCTTGTTGTTCGATGTGTATTATGTGTCTATTTGTGATTACTCGTGTTTTGGCAGCATCGTAAAGTGACTTAAAGTGTAAGAAGTTTCATTTGTTCTATTGCCAAAGATCTTTCTGTTGAATCCTTTGGTTGCTAGAATTAGTTTCCTAGCTCTCTCTGCTGAAAGGCTAGTTTAGTAGGATAAAGGGATTTTATGAGTTGTTCTGTAACTAAGTTGTAATAAGCTGTACTCTAAAATACAGTGTGGTATAAGGGTTGGAAAAACGACAAGAACACAGACCCGCCTCTTGGTTCTGATGTTTAAAGTGTGATCGTTTGTGTTCTTTGACTACAGTAGCAGATTTGCAGTTACAGTACTGCATAGTTTCTAGAATTAGTTCCCTGTTTTTCTCTGCTGAAAGGCAAGTTTAGTTGGATAAAGGGATTTTATGAATCGTTCTGTAACTAAGTTGTAATGTGTTGTACTCTAAAATAAAGCGTGGTATAAAGCTTGGAAAAAGACAAGAACACAGACTCACCTATGTAGGTCAGCAGACTTTCGTGGCCGTTGTCACTGAAGTTAAAATCTTCTGGGTTATTAGGCCGCGTCATGTTTCCTCTAAAATGTGTTCTGGCGGTAGTGGACACCAAAAGATCCTGAGGAAGATCCCAGCAGAGGGGTCGAAACGTCGACCATTTCAGAAGAAACATGATGCGGCCTAATAACCCAGAAGATTTTAACTTCACAGACTCATCTCTTGGTTATGATGTTGGAAGTGTGATAGTGAAGTGAATATCTATGCCAGGTCTGGCAAAGCGTTGATCTTCAACCATGCCACCCCAGCGATTGCTTCCTCTTCCAGCTATACTCGTGCAATGATGCGACGGCCTCGCAGGAGCCCGTGTTTGTCAACACTCCAGTGGGGAATCCCGACTGACTCCTGAAAGCATACGCTTTCGTATGTTCAGTAGCTGTCCGACTTCGAAGAGGCACCGCTCTTTCGTTAGTCCGCTTACTCACGTGGTTTTGTTCGGATTTACTCTCAATAATATTGCGCTATCGTTGAGCATATCATTTTGGTATTTGCTGTGGATATTATTCTAATTTTGACTGTGATTATTACTGTGGCTATTTCTATTACAGTTCTCAAGAATATCGAAATGAAAAATACGGAAAGCCGTGTCTTCAGTGAATAGTGGGGGACTAAGAACTTCTTTGTACACAATTCCGATGAATTGTGCCAGAACTGTCAAAGATATTCACTTCACTATCGGTGTTTAATATGTAAAAAGTGCTCAAAACCCCAACCTGCTCGACATTGCTCTTCAGTCTATGAGCAACATAAGGACGTTACTCTCATGAAGAACGGCGTGCTTTAGTGGATAAGTTAAAGAAGAATGCAACAGTGGCCTGAACGATCAAGTCTTGAGAAAAAGACTTTAACTACTTTGTATGTGGTGTATATAATACTAGGAAAACGTCAAAAATGCTTCAATGATGGCACACTTGTGGAAGAATGAATTAATTTGATTACCATGATGCTGATGACTACTCGAAACAGTTCCTTTGTCACATAACACAGTAAAAAGTCGAGTTCTTAATGTGAAATAGAGTATAAAAAGACACTAAACAATTTAGTTGCAAACTGTTGGTATTATTCCTTGTACGTGGATGAGAGCACTGATCAAACAGTCTTAGTCAACTACTAATTTCTGTTCGTCTAGTACTGGATGACTTTTCTGTACATGATGACCTACTCGCTTTAGTTCTGTTACTCAGAACAACGGGTTTGGATATTTTTAACACAGTTAAATAGTGTGCTGACAAAATAGGTTGTTTTAAAAAGTGCTCTCCGATTTGCACCGATCGACATCAGCTACGGTCGGTCACGAAGATGGCTTCGTTGGTCACTTGAGAAACAATAGAAAAATTGTTTAACTTCTCATTGCATTGTACGTCAGGAAGCACTATGTGGGAAAAGGGAAATATGTAGCGAAAATTACTAACATAATACGAGGAGGAAATCGATCACTGTCTCACCGAAAATTTAAACAATTTTTAGTAGACGTTGAGGGGCGTCGCAGCTTTTCTTGTTAGTACATACTAGTTGACAACAACAATTCATGAGACAAGAGTGTTGTGATAACCTTCTGTAGACATAGGACAACTTACATTCAAAGTGCAATAACAACCAAGTCCCCACGCAAACAAGGTACAAAGACCCATAATTTTTTTAGCAACAATCCTATTCGTTAGGAAATGATAGCCTTCGGTATATGAAAGGGATTATACACAAAAAGGTAAGTCGCTGTCTTCACCATCTGTGGTTGCTACTGCAGTGTTTTCTATAATCTATTTCATAGTGGTGCAACGGTGCTTGTTACACACTTTGCTGTATTATTAGCCCTCCGCTCATAAAGTGGATTAGAAATACATTATCAACAAGGTCGGGTGGAATCCAACCTGGATAGTATGTACCATGGAGCAGGCGGCCCCTCCAATGCAGTGACCGTGATGGAGTAGAAGGATACACTACTAGAGATTAGACCCGAGCTTATCGCGCATCCACACTAAGGCAAATAAGGCGGGCGGGTGGTTTTCCACCACACCATCTGGACAGAGGGTGAACAGGAATTTTGCTTTGCTCTATGGCAGACATGGGAAAACGTGTCTAGCGAGACATTCCCCTCCAGTGAGCACTTTCCCCTCCAGCTCTGTGCGCTGTGTCGTCACGGCACTGCCGTAACTTTCGGTTCGTTTGTTTAGCAGCAATCGAGAGGGGCAGCGTCTCTTCCGAGAGGCATCACTGTTTCACTAGCCCGCTTGCTATCGGCGTCATGTTCAGATTTGCTCTCCGCAATATTGTGATAACGTTCAGGATATCATTTTGCTGATTACTGTGGCTATCATTCTAGATTTTGTTCTGGTTATTACTCTGGCTATTGTGTCAGATTACTAAGAAAGTCAAACGAAAGATTACTAAAAGCCATGTTTTTCATGAGGAATGGGAGATTAGATCTTTGAAGAGACTTACGATGAAAACCCCAAAGTTCAATATGCAAAAAGTACTTATCTCAAAACAATGGAAATAATCCTGCGTGAGTCGGCCGGTGTAGCCGAGCGCTTCTAGGGGCTTTAGCCTTGAACCGCGCGAGCGCTACGGTCGCAGGTTCGAATTCTGCCTCGGGCGTGGATTTGTGTGCTGTCTTTAGGTTAGGTTTAAGTAGTTCCAAGTTATAGGGGACTGATTACCTCAGATGGTAAGTCCATAGTGCTCAGAGCCATTTGAATCTTACTTGGCGTTCCTCTTCACTCTTAGCTCTCCTCGTCACTCGCATGACGAATAGAATGAGAAGAGTTTTCTGAGCCATGTACTCTTGAACAAAGGAGATTTAACTGTGTTGTGTGTCGTGTGCTTGAAACTGGCAGAAGCTCAGAACTTACTGGCGAAAGCATGTGCAGTGCAAATGGCAGAAGCATTTGCTAGGGATGAGCCCGCTGCACACTTTAAAACAGATGCTATGTCAAGCAATAATGGGAACTTTTAATATGGGATATAACAAAAAACTAAGCTGTCAAATTGTAAACTATTTTTAGTGTGTGGAGGAGAGTAGGCCTACTGATCGAACAAAATGGTTCAAATGGCTCTGAGCACTATGCGACTTAACTGCTGAGGTCATCAGTCGCCTAGAACTTAGAACTAATTAAACCTAACTAACCTAAGGACATCACACACATCCATGCCCGGGGCAGGATAAGAACCTGCGACCGTAGCGGTCCTTCGGGTCTAGACTGAAGCGCCTAGACTTTTATCCTATTCAGCATTTCTAAAAGATTTTAAAAATCATGTCAGTAATCTAAATTCGCGTTACCGTGGAAAGGAACGCACTATATTTTATATGTTTAGGGATATTAATGGATTCCAGCATAATCTTACAGTGTTTAAATTACAACTAAACAAGGAAAATTATTTCCAGCACAGCTACGAACTTACAAGGGAACGGTGCAGTCCGACGTCTCGAAACCTGTCCTGAAATTTTTTATGCAGGAGGAATACACCGAAATAAACACTATGTCACAAGTTTAGAATGTAAGACCAACTAAAGGTATTTTTTTAAAAGGTTGAAAATCGCCAAATTCGTAGATCGCCAGGCAGCTGAAGATATGTATAAACCTGCCGTTAGCTATGGCCCACAGCGTATGCGCAACAGGCGGGCACATACCCTTGGTTGGTGACACATCGGTACACAGGTAACACGGCACAACGCTAGAGTAGCGTTTGACACGAATTTCAGTTTCCGTTGGCAGTTTCTATGATACAGTTGTTCGCGGTTACTATTCACTCTAATTTGCAACTCATTTAATATCCATAATTACTAGCAGTGTTACTAATAACATCTGTCTTTTTGCTGGTTCCAGAATTCCACAGTAATATGGAATCCAATTAATGTTTTCAATCTTGCAAAGGTGATCTATGAGGATTTTGGTAGGGAATCGAAATCCCCTACTTCGTCTGAACACCTACATATGTGTTACAATAGTTAATTTCTTAGACATTCACCCGAATTAAGTCCACATTTCGTTAGTAATTGTGGAAATACGAGTGTGTGTGAAGAAACAGGAAATAACTTGGGCGATTCTGTGAATGGTACATGGAACGATGATTGTTGTGATACTTAAAGTTCAGAACAAAATAGGCTACCTTCCAAGCTGAAAGAAAGCTTGTCCAATAACAGCATTCACAGCCAAGAAAAAGGATGTAATACTTCGAATAAATGAAGTGGCGAGAAAATGCATAAACTAAAGTAGTGTTCTGTAAAATCTGAACGTGAATTGTATAAATGGAAGACAGTTTTACACAAAGCACGTATTACGCGTGACACTGAAGCTCGCAAAACTGCGAAAGAAAAGATGCGAAAGATTTAGAATTCCAAGTGGCAGTCAGTGCACTGTTACCGAGGGAGATGCACTAGACTGGGCGCTCTGAATTCCAAGTGAGATGAACATAACTAATTTCCAGAATTCTTCGACCTTGTTAAACAGATTCAGGAAATTAAGCGAAAATAAAGTTGAAAAATTATGAAATTAACCTCAATTAAATGTGTAGAGAAGGTGTCAGTAACAGGTAATACTGTAGAGGCGTGAAAACGAAACTTCTTGTGTTCCACTAAAATTGTGTTTGTATAGCCAATCAGTCAGATTTCGTGCAAGAACTACGTGTAAACTGCAACTTATCATTTCGAGAAAGAAAAAAAAAAGGAAAGCAGAATCGCTTGTGCAGTAGATGAATGGCCTGCCACATTTATATACAACAATGCCAGTGATATGCATCAGTCGATTACTGTTTCTGCAGCTTTATACCTGTCTTGAGGAACGTCAAGGAACATTAGGAGCGCCGGCCGGAGTGACCGAGCGATTCTAGGCGCTACAGTCCGGAACCGCGTGGCCGCTAGGTTCGCAGGTTCGAATCCTGCCTCGGGCATGGATGTATGTGATGTCCATAGGTTAGTTAGGTTTAAGTAGTTCTAAGTTCTAGGGGACTGATGACCACAGCAGTTAAGTCCCATAGTGCTCAGAACCATTTGAACATTAGGACAGGCCGGCTGGTGTGGCCGAGCGGTTCTAGGCGCTTCAGTCTGGAACCGCGTGACCGCTACGGTAGCAGATTCGAATCCTGCCTCGGGCATGGATGTGTGTGATGTCCATAGGTTAGTTAGATTCAAGTAGTTCTAAGTCCCGGGGGACTGATGACCACAGATGTTACGTCCTATAGTGCTCAGCGCGATTTGAACCATTAGGTCAAAAATGAAAACAAAAAAGACAGTTCCCTTGCAACAGTCTTGTAACGGCACAATTTGGCAGATATAAGAGAGCATAATTGCCAACGTTACATCAGAAACGTCTTCTTACCATTTGCGGAAAATAATTCATTCGTTTTTTTGGAATCTTGGCCTGGACATATCGACACCTCTGTCCTTAGGAGGACGAAGAAAAGACTTAACATGATTCAGATTTCACAAAGGACAGATACTGTCATTCAGCCTCGCTAGAAAACTATTTTTCCACACACTAAAACATTTTTCAGAAAATTGTAGGACAATATAATCCCGGAAAGCTCTTTGTCATTTCAGGTTTATCAATGGAACAGTATGGTTAACTTCAGTCATTTCTGCATTGACAGTTTGCAAAACCACATTTTAAGAATTTGATGAAGTATGCCTGGTACACAACAGCAAAACAGCGGACACGACCACTCCTTACTCCATTCCAGCTCTGTATTACTAAATCTAGTAATTATCGTGATGTGCCTGAATACATTGTTTTTTGTCAGATGTGGCTGGTGTAAGGAAAATGTTTGTTTTCGCCACCCAACAGACACTTCGCATTTTTGTGACGATTACAGGGATTAAACAAGGAACTGTTTCATTGCTAGTAAAATATACATTATTCAAAAACTATCATAAGAACTATACTGCAGACATTATTGTAAAGTACTTAACGTCAACAAATTAAAGTCTCGATTGATGGAAGTCGCCTGTAATGTATCGTTATACACTGCCTTGATTTTCTTTCCTCAGCTAATCACCAGTGTCAGAAATTCATCCGCAACAGTTTATCTGTAGACTGGAATGCCAGTTTCAAGAATTAATGACCTGAGACATATCTGGTATGTTTTAAGTGCTTAAAAATTGTGTGTGTGCCCTCTGGACTTGGCACTACGCGGTGCTACATTCTCATATCAGGGCTCTGTCTGCTTATTCGCCGGTAGCGCGCTAAGCTGGAAGGACTGTACAAACCGCAGTTATAAGGGGTTCTTCATGGGGTGAAAATCAGTAGCTTTAACACATTTTTAAAAACACTTGCAGTGCATTGTGGCAGCCAAAACTTGGTGCATTTATTTCAGGGTATTCTTCCCGTGTGAAAAATATCAGGGTGGTGTTCGGCATGTTGGACTGCAGCATTCCCTTGTGAGACAAAATTTGCATGTAAGTAAAATCTTGAAGATTTACTTCCATTAATGGTGAAATCCACCATGCGTTTCATAGTCGTTTTAAACATTTTAAATGTACTAAGCTAGATATAATTTTCTTTAGTGATCCAGTCACAGTTCGTCTTGGAAGAGTCAGAAGTGATTTTCAAGAAGAAGTTTGCGGCTTACAAAACAATCCATTCATATCATCAAGAACAGCAACTAATGCGGAAATTCTTAAATATCACACAAGATCGATACCCAAATATCGCAGACATAGCTCTCGAAATAAAATCTTTTTTCGGAGTGCCATGTGGTTGTGAAAGTACATTTCCTTCAGTGAAGTGCATAAAATCTATTCAACGTAATGTAGTGTCCGTTGAGTCGTTGGAACATCGTTTCACTTCACCACAACGCAAATTGTAGTCCAATAGCAGAATATTTTACGACGAAGTTAAGTAAATCTAAAGTAAATATTGAAATATCTCATTAATGTAAGTGTGAATGTCTTTTGGCCTTTATGTATAGGGAGGCGGTGGCATACAGCTCACTATCCACGACAACTGACAGTCGTCTGGCGTGACTGTGTCGGGCGGGGCCTACGAGAAATACGGGCCTCGCGACGAACATGTGACGTCACACTTGTCGGTTTGTCCGCCACATTTCGCAAAGGCTCGGCTGCGTGCAGGGTCCACGGGAAATCAATATATAATTGGAAAGGTACACACTAAACGTCTTAAGTTTGTCATATGCTATGGAGTGCTTCCATGCATTTAAACGTGAAGTTAAGAATTATTAAACTTGTCCGAAATGGTTACTCACTCCCCTGCAGTGTCACGTACTGTGACGTACGCACCACGTGCTGCCTTTCTCGTGGGCCTCTGTATCTGAGACATGATGCCACAACACGAGTCGAGTAGGGGGGGGGGGAAGTACTGGAGAGGAGTGGCTCATAAGCCACGCTTTGTCAGGTATGCTCTATGGTGGAACTGTTGTATAAGATTTTTTAGGGGACTTACGGAAAACTTGCGAAATGCGAGAGAGTACTAAATACAAATAATTACAGCGAACTATAAAATGGACAGCCGAGATGTCACCTGTGAACCATTGCTACACATGCTCAGCCCCATCGGCCAGATTGACGAGGCGTGGCCTTAGCCCACCCCGACCAATTGTGAAATACTAAACAAGATTGTGTGTCTCTAGGCGCAGTCTACAGCTCCACACCAGATACTGGAACTAATTTTCTCGTAATACTGCAAACCACACCACCGTTCGTTGTATCTGATATTAATCTACTGCCCAGCCTCTGAGTACATAAGATGAGATATGCTGGGAACGGGTGAGCTTTACTTGAAATTGATCCGAAAGCGAAACCCCAGTATGCGACTACGGGAATAAATAATTACACACTCCCACATTGTGGCCAATCCATTAACAGAATATCTACCACTAATGAATACACTTAAGTGATAACTTTTCCGAAATGGTAGGTGTACTCCACAACAGCAACCATTATTTGCTATCTGAACTGCCTTACTTTTTCCCCATCAAGTTTTCCCGTATAGAACATGACAGTCACTTGCACTTTTGACTAGTACTGTATAATCCTTAGTTCTGGCAAAATTTTCATCTTATCAAAATAATTTCCTTCTTGGTTTGGTACCTCTTCTGATGTCTCTAATGAGTGTTGAGTGGTACTTAAAATAGGTAAATAAATTAGAAAATAAATGGAAAACTTAGTTTAGTTTAGAAGAATTACACACTGGCAAACAGCGGGCAGAGCAGAAGAGACAATGACTGTGAAGTCAGCAAGTTCAGGAGAAGCCATCGCCCTCCCCACATAAGCGGATGCTGTCGATTCAGCCGCCAGGGCATCGCCCGACCGGCTCACGTGTTTCTCAGTTGTCACATGTGAGCAAAGGCCCTCGCCTACATTCCAAGAGCCAATGATCGACGTTAAGAAGATTCTTCGAGAAGCTTTTCAACGCGACAGAAGAGTCAATGACCGGCTCATGTGTTTCTCAGTTGTCATGTGTGATCAAAGGCCCTCGCCTACATTCCAAGAGCCAATGACCGAACTTAAGAAGATTCTTCGAGAAGCTTTTCAATGTGACGGAAGAGGCAATGACCGTGAAGTCGTTCATCTCCAGCGAACTGAAGTGAATTAATACGCGAGGCACAGTGGGCCCGACAAGAAGGAGAGTATCAGTAGTTTTCAGTCAGTTTCGGTGCTAAAGACCGTCATGCAAGGAGAGACTACATCATACACAGAAACACCAAGTCCGCCGCTGTAATGGAATAGCAAGCAGCAGCCTCGCCACCAGAAGACAGAAGGTATTTGAAGACTGATTTTTACGTACCCGGGTGACTCGTGAGGACGGGAAGGAGACGGCCTCACATCAGCAGTCACCTGTGAGCTGGTATGAAGATCGGATAGCCGAAGACTGGCAAGCTGGAGTCCGTTGTTCGAGTCCGGGACGCTGGCCTTCCCCTGCCGCGCCGCTCCGCTGGCCGACGCACAACACTGACACACGCGGCCGCTTAGAGAAGAGAAACACTGGGACGCCACATCCAAGGTATCACCATCCGTATCATGACTAATTAAACGGGCCACCTCGCGCTGCCCGTCTCCAGTCAACTGGGCGAGACGGCGACACGAGATACACACCGCCACGCGTAATCAGACGCCGCCGCTGCCGCAGCAGAAGGCTCTCTCAAACGACACAGCTGCCGCTCTGCGAGCCAGAACATCCAGTAAGGAAACAGTTGTTCAAAACTTTCAATAAAAGTTATCTTATTAAAAAAATGCTGTTTCATTCTACCTCATACCCGAGCCAAGGAAGAACCCACCCTGCCCAAATGTTGTTAAGAGAGAAATATTAATTTATTTAGTATTTTCACCTTGACATAATGCTTTAGAATCAAATGCCCTTTGCAGTAATGCTCATCCTGACAATTGAGTAGCATCAAAAGAGAAGACCCAGTTACTTTTAGTAGCAGAAGTGTTACATTTGGTGTCAGAGAAAAAACCCTTGGCTCAATATGAGGTGTGAATGCCAGTCACTAAAGATCCACAGTTAGTTTTGTTTAATGTGTGTAAGGGTAGAGGTTTGCGTAGCAGTCGTAATATTTTATTTATTTAGAAGTGTATTTTCTCTCATAATTTTAAGAGTTGGTCGAAAATATTTAAACACCTTTTTAATTCAGTGTAGTCAGATTGTGTAACCAATACTTTGTAAAATGATGACACGAAATCGTACAAAGTCAGATTCAGCACCACAAGCGGTTTCTACTGAGGAACTATTCAGAGCTTAGTTAATCAAATAGCACAGCTTAAAAATGATAATAATACATCATTTAAACAGTTGTGTGAGGTTAAGCAAACCGGTTAAATCCCTCCCTCCCTAGATTCCTCAGCAGCAGCCTTGGTAACTCCTTTCTCAGGTAAACCTGGCGAAGACATAACAGCCGTTTTTGATGATTTAGTAGCAGCTGCAAAGCTAGGATCATGGCCCGATGAACAGCTCTTACAAATGACAAAGTTAAGATTGATAGGAGAGGCTAAAGCACACGTCTTATACCAGAATAATTACGGAATGCTTCAACATTTGAGAAATTGAAGAAAGGATTACTTAAACGTTTTCAAAAACAGAACAGCTGTAGAATTTATAGGGAAAAATTAAACAGTATCACTCAGAGGCAAAACGAGTCGTTAGAAAGCTTTGTAGATAGGATTAGATAAGTTAACATTAACACCTATCAGTTGACAACTAGTGATGAAGCAAATAAAGTTATTTTACAAGAGGCAGAAGATAGAGCTCTGGATACATTTTTACGTGGGTTACCTCCCGAAACGTCCCGCCGTGTCAGGGCAGAGTTTCCTAAAAATATAGCGGAAGCTGTATCTGTGGCGACGGCTTTCGAAGAAATAGACATTGCCACCAGATACAAGGAGAAGCGAAATGTATTTTCAGCACGAGTACGATGTTTCAGGTGCGATCGACAGGGACATATAGCAAAAAACTGCAGACAACCTCAATGCACTAATTGTCAAAGAATAGGTCACACATTCGAGGAATGCAGGTCTAAGAAAGTTTTAGGAAATAGAAATCAGTTAAACTCGAACGGGAATGTCGGAGCCGCCGCCAGGCGTTCCCAATAAAATTTCATGCCATTAAGGCGAATGTGTAGGCGGAATGCTAGTTTTCTGCTACCATACAGGATAAAGAGGCCAGGACACTGGTGGATACCGGCGCCAACGTATCAATAGTGAGTAATGAATGCATTGGAGAAAAGAAATATGACCCTCCAAGGTATAGATTGAGTGGAGTAGGAGGACGTACAGTGAAGTCATTAGGATGTACATCACTGATTTTCTGTATTCACGGTGCACAATTTCAAGAAGCTGTAGAAGTGGTAACAAAGGTAACTGACGGGTACGACACGATCCTAGGGCTGGATTTCCTGAATAAACATCACGCTAAAATCGACTTCAAACAGCAAACTGTTCAACGTAGCGGAATAGTGTTTCAGCTAGGTGACACCGCTGCAAAGGGCCCGCTGCCGCAAGACTTCCCCAACCGGAAGGCGAAATCAACTACACTGCGTGCAACGTTCTTGAAGGTTTATTCGTGGGATAAGATACCATTTGGCCCAGGAAAACTTTTCTGGATGACCGTTGACCCCGAGGTACCTACAGATACAATATGTCTAATAGAGCCATTAGAGGAAAATGAGGATTTAGATGTATCACATTGTTTTGTACGTAGAAGTGTTGTGCGGGTTCAAGACGTTGAGGGAGAAAGAAAAGTACCGGTACATATTGACAATTTCGGAGTGGAGGACAAAAAGTTGCATAAGGTAATATTAGTAGCTACAGTCAGTACTTTTGAAGAAGAAGATTTCATTTGGTCAGATACTGATGATGGTCACAAACCAGACGCCTACAAAACGCATTACTCCAGAAGATTGAGCATTTGAAAGGAAATGATAGAGACACGATAGAAGCAGTTTTAGTTGAGTTCCATAATTTATTTAATGCAGAAGGTCCACTGCCAGCGCCGGCCGAAGTGGCCGTGCGGTTAAAGGCGCTGCAGTCTGGAACCGCAACACCGCTACGGTCGCAGGTTCGAATCCTGCCTCGGGCATGGATGTTTGTGATGTCCTTAGGCTAGTTAGGTTTAACTAGTTCTAAGTTCTAGGGGACTAATGACCTCAGCTGTTGAGTCCCATAGTGCTCAGAGCCATCATCCACTGCCAGCAACAGATATCACACAGCATAGGATCCCAACAGGAAATAGCTCCCCAGTTTATAGGAAGCCTTATAGAGTTCCGCATCACCTACAGCCAGTACTGGATGAATTTTTAGAACAGCATCTAAAAGATGGAATTATAGAATATTCTGATTCGCCTTATAATTGAAATATTGTAATTATTCCAAAGAAGTCTCCTGACGGTACGAAACGATATAGGTTTTGTTGTGACTACAGACACCTTAACAAACAAACTATCTCAGATGTTTATCCTCTTCCAAACATTACAGATATCATTGCCAATTTGGGTAACAGTAAATACTTTTCAACAATCGCTTTACGTAGCGGATATCATAAATTGGAAGTTGCACCTGAAGATAGGCATGAAACAGCATTTACTACCGCTGGAGGCCACTGGCAATTTAAAAGAATGCCTTTCGGTTTGAAAAATGCACCAGCAACTTTTCAAAGACTCGATGGAGTACTGGGAGGACTCAAAACTCAGCAATGTTGTGTATATCTAGACGATATTATCGTATTCTCCAAAGACATTAATGAACACGCTGTGCGTATGCGTAACGTTTTTCAGATACTTAGAAAAGCTAAATTAACATTAAATATGGAAAAATGTAGTTTTGCATTGACAGAGGTTACATACCTAGGGCATGTCATTAGTGAAAAAGGAATTAAAACAGATCCTCGATTAATTTTGGCAGTTAAGGACTTCCCAACACCACAACGCGTTAAGGAAGTACAAAGTTTCATTGGTCTCAAATTGTATTACCGTAAATATGTTCAAAATTTTGCTGAAATTTACCGACCCTTAACCCAATTATTGAAAAAGGGTGCAAAATTTCATGCGTCTGAAGATTGTGCTGTGACGCAAGTGGTCATTCAGTAGGAGTTGTTTTGAGTCAGAATATTAATGGCATGGAACACCCCATAGCGTACGCTTCGAGACAACTAACAACGGCTGAAAGAAATTATTCCACAACGGAGAAAGAATTGTTAAGCGTTATTTATAGCATCATATACTTTAAATGCTACTTGTATGGTAGGAAATTCAAGGTTATTACAGACCATGCAGCTTTAAAATGTTTGCATGGGTTAAAGGATCCATCTAGTCGTCTCACCCGTTGGGCCCTAGGTCTTTCCGAAATGGATTTCGAAGTTATCCATAAACCAGGCAAAAAACACACGAATGCAGATTGCCTAAGTCGGAAAATAGCACTGTTGGAAGCAACAGGCCGAGATGCTGAGGACTGGAGAAAGGCACAAGATGAGGATACAGAATGCAAAAAATACGCAACTCAAAAACAGTTTCGCTTTGGAGATGGTGTATTATGCCGTAAAACAAAAGTTGGGCGGCGAATTGTTGTTCCCCAACACCTTAGACAAGAAATAACGGCAGAGGTCCATGATCACATGCTTGCAGGACATGGTGGACAGCGGACAACCGAAAGACGTGTAGCAGAGCGATTTTGGTGGCAAACCAGAAAGCAGGATGTTGCGCAGTACATTCGTAATTGCATTGCGTGCGCACAACGAGGTGTACTTTCTCGTTTAAAAATACCCTTACAGAGGCTCCCCGAGGCTTCATGTTCATTTCTAATCTGTGGACTGGATCTCTACGGCCCATTTCATAAAACACCTGCTGGTAATAAGTATGTTCTTACGATTATAGATCAGTTTTCACGCTATCTAGCTATGGTGAGTTTCCCAGATCAGCTAGCAAAAACAGTTGCCCAAGCTTTAGTAGATAACTGGAGTGAGATAAAAAATAGAAATGAGTACTTTTCAGTAATACGTTGTTGAACATGTCTTGTCGGTAGTTTACTCTGGACAAACGACATAAATGTTTAGGTAAAACATTGTGTAGTAGTTTTCAACCACTTTCCTGTTAATACGATAATGTTGTCAACCAAATTAGGTGAAAGAGAATTTTCGATAGCTCAATAAGTAGCTAACATTTTCTGTTGGATTTTGATCGGTACAATCACCTTTGTAAAGTGCAAGTTTGGCGGAGGTACCTGGTCTTAACAGAATCTGCCGTTATGGCATGTACTTCTGCACAAAAGCTGTTACCATTTGTGGGGAAGCTAATCCAGAGACCCTAACCGAATGTGCTGATACCAGTTCTCTAGCAGCTCTCCAAAATCGTAGTCGCTCGTGACATCTAAAATCTATAAATTTCACTATCGATCGCATTTCATAACTAGGCTACTGCTTTCTCTGGTTCAATGCTCCTTTTACGCAGGTCAGTTTGTGTAATTTTTTGTAGTTGATTTATATTCCTTAACTAATCCGTAGAGTAATATCTATCAATTGTGTTTTTGTGTTCTAACTTTGCTTTCTGGTCAATTACGAAATCCTCATTCTCCAAAAGTGGATTGTAGTTTGCTAGTGAGATAGGCCCAGCTGAGTGCAGCCAGACCTTCGTTCACATTGTACATTTCTTTTTCGATAACGCCCACCTTATGCCTCTCCATGCAGCTCTGCCGTGCATCTTTCTGCACGTGATAGGACCTACCACTGTCAGAACATTGTGTACTAAACTTATAAAATTTTCGATATTTTACGCACATTATTTTTTTCCCTTTTGTATTACCGGTTGAAGACTGCATTTTCTTCGTTAGTTAATGGTAGTAAGAAGGAAACTCAACAAAATATAGTTCGACAATGCGTCAGTTCCTATTCCAGTTCCATCCCCTTCCTCCAGCCCGGCAGGCACTTTCGCAACAGTCCCACATCAGAAGGACTGGAATGTTTGCTTAAGACATCCGAGTGCCAGAGCTAATAGCTCGCACGTGGACGCCCTATGAATGAAACAGCCTCATTAAGAAGGTCGAATGTTGCGCCAACCACGTGTCCCACAGTTCACGTCGTTTTTTTGAAACGGTCGGAGGTACGACCGGAACCGCTACGTTTAAATTTGACCTCAATGCCTATAATGGCCACTGTACGAGATGCTGTATTAACTTTAAACTCTTGGCAATAATGCAGCATATTTACTAATACTACGAGTATCTACTAATTAGAGTGTTGGCCTGTTAGAAGAAGGCAAATAAATTAAACAGTATCACTTATAAGTGTTCTGTCTCTGGTGGTGATTATTATATCGAATACAGCTTTTCTGTCACCATATTCCTGTTCCTTAAGGGATACCATACTTGACGCTTAGTGCTCAGGAAATAAACTAGAATTTAAAATGTTTTGTGAGACTTTGCCTTCCCGAAACATTTCTCCATTGTTATTGGCGACTGTCGTCCTCCTGCACACTTACGGAAACACCCAGTGAAAATAAATCGAACTCTGAGCTAAGACGTGTATAGAGTCGTTATTGGCCCACATATTTGCAGATACATTTAGATATCCAATACATAGGACTTGCAACTAACCTCATATGTCCCTTCTCTGTTTCACATTACAGTCTAAAAAAATGGCTCTAAGCACTATGGGACTTAACAACTTAGGTCATCAGTCCCCTAGACTTAGAAATATATAAATCCAACTAACTTAAGAACATCACACACATCCATGCCCGAAGCAGGATTCGAACCTGCGACCGTAGCAGCCACGTGGTTCCGAACTGAAACGCCTAGAACCGCTCGGTCACCGAGGCCGGCACATTGCAGGCTCATTAGAACAACGTCACTCAGACTGTAACGAGAATTGACGCCATGTAACAGTTACTTATTCCGTTCACGACGCAGTGTGCGCTTGGCGACGCTGAGCGGTGAACTTCGCTCGACTGAGTCGGTGAAAAGCTGCTTGCGTCTCAGCTAAAGACACACCACCAGACATAGCCTGGTACAATTTGAGCACTCATTGCTATATGGTGAATTTTTCATTTTAGTTACCCTATCACGACATGTATGCCTGGATACAAAACAAGTTGTGACTACACTTTTTGCACAGTCGCCACCTGATTAATCACTGTATACTATTAGAGAAATACATTATGTACTCAAGGGTCACTTATACCTAGTTGCCTCCTTGAATATAGTAATAGCTATTAAAAGGATATCACAAATACTAATGGTCAACAATACGGGTTACAGAGGCAATACAAATAAACAGACCCATCACGCCGTTTGATTTTCCACCCATTTCGTAGGGAGGTATTATGTAGGATATCATTATCACTGCAAGTAATTCAATCATCAAATATGGCCACAGAGATCATTAACTCAAACCCCCGAGGACCAGTGTTTCACTGCCGGCGATTCTGATGGACATATTACTGCATTTCTTTGCAATGTCGTCTCACTTCTGTTTCCACTCGGCGATCAGACGACATGTATTCGAGAAAAGAAAAGCAACACCGCTGAAGAAAGCTCGCATCAGGTCAACACTAACTGAAATATTGCTGAGGTATCAGCAGCCCGTTCTCTTAAAACAAGCTGTAAGGATGAACTGCGTCAGGTTCAGATCAAAATATATGAAGGATAAATGAAGTGATTATTATGATCACACGGTGGAGAGTATACTGCCCAAGTCAATTTGAAAAGGAAATTTTTATTTTGTGTCTAAGCTGCATTTATTACGATGACCAGAAAGGAAGTTCCGATCGGTCGCGAGATGAGAACCACAGTGAAAATCCGATGAAGCTTTGCACCGATGTGTTGGGTGGTGACACTAGTATGCAAGTCGATCGTGTCGCGCTACACTTTGAAGTTCTGAGCTCTAAGCGAGCAAGTAAAGCTGTCAAGAAAATAGTCTCTTCCGCCAAGTATGGGTGCCAACCTAGACATTTCGTCTAACGTCATGCACCGCCACATAACGTAACTGTCATGCCTTTATTGCTTCATAGCAACTCTCCGCAGATCTGTGCAGGGACAATGAAGATACTCCTACAGCGTATTCAATGGGAACAGTTTGATCACCCACTGGTGTAGTTGACTATTGCAAATAAGACATTTCTGATTCTCACAGTGGTTTCCATTCCGCAACCCATCGGAACTTACTTTCTGAACAACCTTCACGTTTTTGTGTATAACCTGTGAACCAGTGTCTAAGATCGTAGCAGTCCTCCCTTGAAGTTAGCTGCAGCTGAACCATGTACCTCGTGTGACGTATAGGCAGTATTGCCCCATTTTTCTTGTATGTTTTATTTATAATGTTGTAGGACCCTTTTAAGAAGAACTGATTTACCTTAAGAAGTTAATATCAATGAACGGTCTACCAGCGATTTTTTCCCTTTTTACAGCCAGTACAGACGGTTTATTAGGATTAATTTCTTATTTTGTTACAATTTCAATAGCCATGGACACAGTTACGGGACACGTTCCAGAGCTCCTGTGCCGCATGTACACTAGCAAATTACATCAGTGTTGTTTTCTTGACTATGATTATATTTCTACTGCGTTAACCGCCATTCAGATGTCTCTAGGAATAGTTGTGTGCACAAACTGTAGTTCCGTTCCCACCAAGACCTGGCAGAGGTTACCTGTTTCATAAACCTTTTTGATAAAAGTGGCTACCTTTCCTAAAGTTACTTAGCGGACTTCGTGCGTAAATAAAATAGAGACCTACTGTCTTACTGCCATCTTTCGTGATGATTCCAGAAAAAAGAAGCTGCACTATGCCTCCTAACACTAAGGTCTGCTAGTAGCTTGTGTAGAGAGGTTTTTTCTTATCCACGGTAAGAAAGGCCGAGTAGGGATGACTCTTCAGTGATACGGTTTCTTATACATCCGAAGTCGACTATTGTACCAGTGAGAAGTAAAAAATGGCTCTGAGCACTATGGGACTTAACATCTATGGTCATCAGTCCCCTAGAACTTAGAACTACTTAAACCTAACTAACCTAAGGACATCACACACATCCATGCCCGAGGCAGGATTCGAACCTGCAACCGTAGCAGTCGCGCGGTTCCGGACTGAGCGCCTAGAACCGCTAGACCACCGCGGACGGCAGTGAGAAGTCGGTGACCAGCAGCTGTCGCATACTATTGCAGTGCATTTTTGCATATTTCCCTGTCACTATTGCATTGCCGTGTAACTGAATCTATTCTGTTTTCTTCTTTTGTCGAGGACAGAATAGTCTTGACTATGATACTCCGTCAGTACCGGTTCCATCTAACATTCCAGCCTTTGTTATCTAGGCATCGCTCCTCTCTTGTTGCAATAGCCAGTTTCATCTATTCCCTGAGTATTCGTCACTGAGTATGAAGAGAGCTGTAAAACTAATGTAGGCTACCGTAGACTACCAGAAGTAAGCATAGACTACGGTAGTTTTCGTAGTAGCCTTGGTCAGTTAAGATCTAGACCGCGTTACCTGTACGTTAGATGTTTTTCATAAATGTCGCTTTGCTTGCGTATGCGATCAGTGTCTTGTTAGATTCCCATAAAACCCGGAAACGGTGAACCATCTAGAAATGGAGTGAGGATATATAAAGGGCCGCTTAACCTAGGGAACATTTTTGGTCTCCATAGTTATCCTTCAGCTTGTTACTTAAAAATAAACAGTGTCTAAAGCAGAACTGAAACTGTCAATGTTTAATTCAGGTTTCATTTGGAAATTGTTGATTTGTAACGTTAAACAGAGGGACGCTCCAGTAACAATAATTTTAAAAAAATACCGATTTATTATACAGTGCTAGATAATGCAATTTCCTCATGAAATAGTTACATAAAAGAACGCAAAACAAAAGCATGTCAAACATCGCTTCAGTATTTCATCGTGCTTATACAAAAAATGTTTCTGTTATTTTTAAACAGCTTTCACATTAATTAGTAATAATAATAGGAAACGCTTGCCTTTGATCATGATGAAGAAGATTCTACTGATTACAAAATAAAAACAGTAATTATAAACACTCATCAGCCAGAACATTATGACCACCTAGGTAATAGCCGGTAAATCCAGCTTTGACACAGATAACAGCAGTAACGCGTCGTGCCAAGGAAACAGTGAGACCTTAGTGGGTCGCTGGAGGGAGTAGGCACCACATCTGCACACACAACTCACGTAATTACCGTACATATCGGGGATGGGGGGGGAGGGATGAGCTGTGACACCACATTCGGTCACATCCAGGACGTCTTCGATCGCTTTCAGCCAGAAGAGCTGGCTTCCAGAACATCGATTGGAACTCGCCACTGTCTTCTTCCAGCTACACCACCACTCTCCTGGCCATTTGACATGCAAAATGTCACTGCGGTCGGGAAACATGGTCGTCATGAATAGCTGTACGAGGACTAGACCCCGTGTACGATACTCCTTGGCCGTCACGGTGGCTTCCACTAGCTGTGCTGTACCCATGGATGCCAACGTGAATGTTACCCAGAGCATAATGGAGCCGCTGCCAGCTTGTCTCCGTCCTACAGTGCAGTGTCAAGCTGCTGTTCCCCTGGATGACGAAGGATTTGCGCCCTCCCATTATCATGATGACGAAAGTATCTGGATTCCTCAGATCATGCAACACTCTGTTACTGCACCATCGTCCAGTGCCGCTGGTCACGTGCCCATTTAAGTTGTAGTTGCTGATGTCGTATTGTTAACATTAGCATACCCAAGGGTCGTCGTCTGCGGAGCTCCATCGTTAGGAGCGTTCGGTGCACTGTGCGTTCAGACAACACTTGTACTCTACCCAGCGTTAAAGTCAAATTTTAGTGTCGCCACAGTTCGCCGCCTGGCCTGTTTTACCAATCTGCCCAGCCTACGACATCCGACATGTGTAATGAGTAGCGGCCGCCAAACCTCACGACTTTTGGACGTAATTTCACATTTGTTTCGCCACGAGTTGAAGACACTCACCACAGCACTCCTGGATCACCCGTGAAGCCGTGCAGTTTCTGAAATGCTCGCGCTGAGCATCCCGGCCATCACAGTCTGCCCTCGGTCAGACTCCGATAGATCTCACACCTTCGCTATTCTACAAACGGACAGCACGTTCATTGATACTTCATGCATCGTGCGTGTGTCTGACTAGCAGTCATTCCCCGACAGGTGAAGCTGCTGTCGCCTGGAAGGTTTTATATCGATAACAGGTCGATGGCCGTAATGCTCTGACTGATCAGTGTACATCTTTCGTGTTTGTTAATGTGAACTGTACTGGCTCAAAAAGTAATTGCTTTGGTTACGTAAAAGTGCAGAGGTTATACGAGCAGTTAACTTTATTTACTTATGGAATGAGATATATATATATTATAAAGATATAAAATACACATTGGACTAACACTGAAAGTAGTGTGCTTCTAATTTTGCGCAATACAAACAAATAGAGAAAAAGGGAAGTTGTCGGCTCATAATTCCTCTTTCACACACTCATTAATCTCTCTTTCCCTACCAATGCTAGCAGTACTACCTATAAACCTACCATTTACTACGTCATTTATGTACTGTACCGAAACTAAGAACCGTATTTTGGGGAGAGAGTAACTTTAGGTATGAACTACATTTTAAACAGGTATCTAGGTAATGTCGTTACAGTATATCGATGGACAATCAGTACATTTTCAGGCAATTCCATCGGCCTACTACCTACCACAGCAAGTTAACCATAAAACATTACACCTTAAGGAACGAACTACCTTCCTCTAACCTCACAATGACGAAATGATGAGGCCCCAATTATACACCTACACTATCCTCTCAGATGATCACTTCTTTCATGCTTTCGCCCCCTCCATTTCTACTGTGAGTTTACTGGATCAGATTTATATAGCTCTAATTCGTCGTACCTCATGGCTGAGAGATGTTTATGGTGGATCGTACTTTCTTGTACTTAACAACTTGGGCAAGTGACCCAACCTATTAACTTCGACTTCATTAAACCATGAAGGTTCATGTTTCTACCTCAACTACCAAAGTTTCTCAAAGCAATTTCAGTACATACTGCTATCCTGCATATTCTCTTTTATGGGATTGATATTACTATTACTGTGAGATGTGATACTATTGGTGTTAAAGTTGTCTAATTAGGACCATGGTTAATTGCTAGACCAGATAGCTTTCCAGAATAAACAATGAATAGTGCACCTCAACTACCCTACACATCTTTTCTCTGTTGTGGACAACTGTTTCTGGTTCATCATCGAGTGGGCTATCCGGCGTGGTGTGCACCGTACCAGATTGCCTAAGACTTTACGAACTAGGACAACTGATCACCAACGTTTCTCTAGTGTAATGCGAAGTGTCGTTATTCCATTCTTCCTACATGAACGAGAATTCTCAATCTGCTTTTTATGCTTATGAGCCCATGTATTCATTTTCCTAAGCTGCCACACCCCCTCAAAGAAAGAATGGTTTACACAATCTACTCTATGCAAACTCTTTGAGTTCTAGTTAATCACAAGTTCTCTAAGTCTATGTGGACGTCTTGCTTCAGTGTGAATTTATAATTTACTCTGAAATGTCATAAATATTGCTAACCCGTTGTTTGGGCCTGAGAACCAATCGGACCCAATGTATCATGTTACAACTGCTACCACTCGGGCGTGTTGACAGAGTTGTAAGCATAATTAGTACGTCGATACACCGTCCCCCCTTTTATGGTGACTTGTTTCCGTTCGCTGTGTTACGGATGGTGTTCGATCGATGATTCTTCAGTTGAATATTTGAGTGTGAGGCCACACAAGCACACAATTGTCGTTCCACCTTTACTCACTGTCTGTAATATTCTAATGGAAACGACTAATAAATTCCTTGTGCAGATTATACTGTTTAAAATCAAATGCAGCCATGGGAGTTGCTTCTCAAATTTTAGCACTGTGTGATGGTGCCTCTTTAGGCAGTCAGGTCTGTGGTAGCGCAATTAGCAAAGTATACCAAACTGGTCACAGCCTCGCTCAACGATTCAACTAGCTGAACTATTGAGTTTTCACATAACGTCGCCAATAAATTGAAATTAGGTGCTCTATTCGTTTTACTTTCTTTATCAATGTTGTTAGCACTCCACCATTACAAAATCATAATTCAACTTGTGACATCATGTTTGAGCGACTGGACACTCTACTCTATACTCCTCATCTGATTGTGTTAGCAGCTCATCTGGACCATATTAGTGAAGGAAGAAGAAACTGTGGTGGAACAAGTTAAGAAACGCTTGTCAACTTGTGTGTCCTTGCTGGAACGGTGTGGGCAGAGCGGAAATTTTTGTACAGTACGGGATGTAAGGCCAGTAATTACCAACGCTCAAGAGCAGTTGCGAAGCGTTTCTGAACCTTTATCACCTCTTCTTATTAATCGATCATGGTCCAATCCTGGCGGAGCAGTTCTGAAGTGAATATTCTGTACTACTGATCAGTCAGATGCTGATATCTAGAATCAAGCTACGTCTTTCGCTGTTGAAAATCATGACAGTCTTTTCGTCCACATGTATGGCTTATCCATATCGAGCACAAACTTCTAACTACCACTTGACAGATCCGGAGTAGAGCGACTAAGATCGTAGAACCTTACAAGAAGGTCAAGAAATCGATTCAGCATGACTTAGTAGGCATCTATGCGTAGCTATCCAACTTAAAGGCTATGATGGAGTTGACAGAGACGTTGGCTGTTCTGTTGTTTAACACCCATGCAACACAGTTACAAGTGAGCACCCAGCACTCTATTATTCAACTAGTAATGAAACAAAAACGTATTCCTTAGTCTATTGCCCACTGATTCTTTCTTACGTGTCTTTAAAAATACTTCCTTTCATTAGCTCTACCTTACTACTACACTGGTACTAGAGTAATTAGTTTCGTCTTTCTGGCACGTTTGAGCACAGATATTTTACCTGCCACTTCTGCTAATTGGAGGATGAGAGTTACTGTCCAAATAATTTTCCTGTACCATAGACTGCAGTGTGGAAACTGTGCATGGCAGACAAATGATAGCTTTATTTTTAACAAAGATCGCCATACTTACTCTGTTACGCCATGCACAGAATTTCAGCTATGTATTCACGTAAAATATCACACATATTCCATATTATCAATAGACGTTGGCGTCACCGACTGTAAAATCGGTCTTTTTCTCGTGGAAAAAAAGACACCCCCTTGCTCTCGCACGGTTGTACAATTCCACCATCTGCTGTTCGTCAATGTCGTTAGTAGCTTATTGCATACTGTGCGACAGCCAACTGTGGTGGCACACTTCTGCTGAGATCATGCTTTTATGTCTCAGCCCTCTAAGGCGACATTAAGTTCCAGTGTATCCTCACTTAATAATTCCAATTGCGACTTGATGGCACCCTCTGTCAAACTATTAGCTAATTTAACTTATCACCCCAGCAATAAAAGTGACACAAGACAAGAAACGGCAAGTTTTAGGAATTTTCATTAAAAAAAATCTGTGAAGTGGTCCAAACATGCACGAAAAACGTCACATCTGTATCTCAAAGTTCGCCCACTTCAGGGAACTTGAGTCAGTTTTCTTGTATCCTTCTTCATGATACGCCATGACAAGAAAATGGCCACTTCAGTTTTGCTACTGGCATGTGTCTATGAGACATTCGAGAAGAGCAGCACATTCTAAGCTGTGAAACTTTTCATGTATAAGCTAAGTTGAATGTTATCGTAGTGCAATTGATTAATACAATATCTGTATTTAAGCACTGTCTGTATCTTATACTACAATGTCCTCAAGTCGTACATGCATGTCTCAAAGAACAGATGGAGTACCTATATGCTGTTTCTGGATTAAGAGCATATTTTTTAAAATCTGTCAGATTAAAAAAAACATTTTAGCTTTGTTGTTTCCTCCATTTAAGAATTTGACGAAATCTATGAACAAAAGTTATATAATTTAATAAATAAAAATCTAATAAATTTTTTCTTTGTATTTAAGTTCTCCAAGATTGTGTTTACCTCAACCAAGAAACGACATTTCCACATTTATGTAAGAAAATAAAAACATAAAAAAATTTTCTTTATAAATTAAGCTCTTTAAAATCATGTTTATCTACATCCACAAATGAAATTCTTATTTTATTAAAAAATAGATAATGCAACAAATTTTTCTCTTTATAAATAAAATCTGTCAAATCTGATCTATCTATAGCATTGATTGAATATTGTATTAAAAAATGAAAGGTAAATTTCAAAGGGAAACATTTTCATTTTTTAATTCAACATTTCTTCTCTACAAATAAAAGCAAAACAAAATGTGCTCCAAAGCTGAGCTTTTATAAAACAGAAAATTTTTGCCAAGAGAAACAAGGATTATGCTCATTTAGAAAATTGTTGTAAAGAACAATTTTTCTCCAAAGGAACTAGACAATATCTGTCATAGATTCTTTGACTATTTTAATATGAAATAAATGAAGAAGAAGGAACAAATATAAAGGAATTGTAAAAAATAGAGCAAATTTAAGAATAAAGAATATAAATAATTGTTATAAACTTCATGAAGAAGAATTAATCAATATTATTCTGCATTATGCAGACAACATTAATAGTAAAAATAATGAACTGAATAACAAACCCTTAAAGGAACTTCATGAAATCTGTAAAACAAAAAATTTCAATAATTATTCCAAACTTAATAAATAACAATTAATCGATTTTATCAAAAAAATTGGTAACACTATTAATAATAAAGATAACAAACTGAATAAAGATCTTTAAAACAAGTTAGTCAAATCTGTAACACAAAAATTTGAAAAAAACATTCAAAAGTGAATAAAAATCAATTAATGGAACTTTCAATAGATCTGAGGATAATATTAGTAATATCGATAATGAGAATAATTTTCAAAAGCTTTTTGTAGGCAAATACCAAGAAATGAATTAAAAAACCAACTGAAAAAAATTTTCATATTTTAATTTTGTGAGTGATTCAGATTTTCTAAAATTACTTTGGAAATTAACAATAATCGTAGTAGTACTGAACCACCAAATTGAAGAATAACAAAACATTAAATTTATTAATAGATAAATACAAAACAAATATAAATTTTTTTGTAGTTTTAAAAGACAAGACAAAAGACAAGTTTTTAATTTTGAAATAAGTAATTAAGCTGTTTGAGAACACCTGAATTAGAAAGGTATTATAAAGAAACCAACAAATAAACTATAAAATGAAATGGAAGCTATGCAAAGACAAATGAGGTTAGTCTCTATTTTAAATACATCATTAATAATTAAGTGTTAATGGACACAATGTAATCTTTTGTTATTCTTATATCGATCTACCAAAAACATTCAAGACAGAATTGCTGTAATTAATGTTCAAAAATTATAAAAATATTGGTTTGGAGTTATATGTAATATTTCAGAAAGAGAAAAATAATTTTCCTATTCAATTAAAACATAAACCAAGATTTGAGAAGAAATCAAATATTTCTATTAATGTTTACACTTATGATGAATAATTTATTGTATATCATCTTTACCATATGGATAAAATAAGAAAAAACATGTTGAAATTCTATTAAATCTACAAGAAAGAAATTCTCAGTATTGTTGGATAAAAAATCTATTGACATTAATAAGTTAACAATAAATTAGAATTGGACATCAGATTTATACTTATGATAGACTTTTAAGATATCTTTATTCTTAAGAATAATTAAACAAAACACAAAAAAAGTTGTATACGATGTAATGAAGTATAAATTAATTTGCCCATAAAAACTGTAAAATTATATTTGAAAATGATAATAATTCAATTAGAATTCCTTATGTAATTCGTACAGATTACGAATGTCTTTTAAAAGATAATAACACTTGTCCACCATATCAAATTAAAGCTTATATTATAAACACAAAGAAGTATCCAATTTTCGTTTAGTTATTATGTTACATATTGTAACAGTAATTATAGTAATCCTGTTATGAATATTGGTAGTGATACAGCAGAAAAAACTCATTTGAATGTTAAAACAACTATCTAGAGTTATTGCTAAATTATATGAACAAAGTAGTCCAATAATAATGTCAGATGAAAATAGATCAAAGAATTACCAATAAATAATCATCATTTAATGCAATTTCAGACAATGGAAAGATCTATGGCATCAGGTATCGATAAATTATCTTCCAGTCTTAAAAAGAAAGAGTAACAGCACAGTATTTTAAATGTAACAATTAAATTCAATCGTTATAAAAGGTGAAACTTCCTGGCAGATTAAAACTGTGTGACGGATCGAGACTCGAACTCGGGACCTTTGCCTCTCGTGGGCAAGTGCTCTACCAATGGAGCTACCCAAGCACGAATCACACCCCATCCTTATGGCTTTACTTCTGCCAGTACCTCATCTTCTACCTTCCAAACTTAAAAGAAGCTCTTCTGCGAACCTTGCAGAAGTAGCACGGATATTGCGGAGACATGGGTTAGCCTCAGCCTGGGGCACATTTCGAGAATGAGATTTTCACCTGCAGTGGAGAGTGCGCTGATATGAAACTTCCTGGCAGATTAAAAATGTGTGCTGGACGGAGACTCGAAATCGGGACCGAATTCGAGTCTCAGTCTGGCACACAGTTTTAATCAGCCAGGAAGTTCCTTATCAGGGCACATTCCGCTGGAGAGTGAAAATCTCATTCTGGAAGCATCCCCTAGGCTGTGGCTAAGGCATGTCTCTGCCATATCCTTTCTTTCAGGGGTGCTAGTTCTGCAAGTTTCGCAGAAGAGCTTCTGTTAAGTTTGGGAGGTAGGAGACGAGGTACTGGCAGAAGTAAAGCTGCGAGGATGGGGCGTGAGTCATGCTTGGGTAGCTCAGTTGGTAGAGCACTTGCCCACAAAAGGCAAAGGTCCCGAGTTACAGTCTTGGTCCAGAACACAGTTTTAATCAGTCAGGAAGTTTCATATCAGCACACACTCCGCTGCAGAGTGAAAATCTCAATTTGGTTTAAAAAGGTCTTAAAAAGAAAGAGTAACAGCACAGTATTTTAAATGTAACAATTAAATTCAATCCTTAAAAAAGGTGAAACTTCCTGGCAGATTAAAACTGTGTGACGGACCGAGACTCGAACTCCGGACCTTTGCCTCTCGTGGGCAAGTGCTCTACCAATGGAGCTACCCAAGCACGAATCACACCCCATCCTTATGGCTTTACTTCTGCCAGTACCTCATCTTCTACCTTCCAAACTTAAAAGAAGCTCTTCTGCGAACCTTGCAGAAGTAGCACGGATATTGCGGAGACATCTTTACGAATATGTGAACTAAATAGGATAATTACAAGGAAAAAAATCACCTCAAAAAACTTTTTCAAGACTTAATCAATGTGATGTGAAAGCTTAACACAATTGACATGGAAAACAGTTTGGAAAAATTTCAATACCAGCAGATATTTTGCGAAATTTTAGATTTACGTATATTAAATCTTATATACTCGACTAATCCTGGTGTTTTACAGCACCTGTTTTATCTTAGGATTTTATGTTAAAAATAACAATATTTGAATTAGATTTTTAAAATGATTGTAATATGATTTTACTTCTTTAATAAGTAATTGAAGTTGAAATTTCTCAAAGTATAAACGATATGCTGAATGAAATAATATGTATATGAAAAATTTGGAGATAGAAGAACAACCAATTTTTTTGTATATTTAGACACAAATGATTTATATCATTATGTAATATCTCAATATTTACCATTTATATTCAGTTGGTTACAACCAAAATGTTTTAACTACTAAAAATACTTAAAATATCAGATAACAACAAATAAGAATGTACTTCATTAGTTGATTTAGAATAAGCAAAAAAATTACACAGTTTACATAAAGGTTTTTCTTTAGCACCAGAAGGAGGATATATTTTATTAACAACATTAAGTAATGAAGTAAAGAATCTTTAACATAATAAAATTCTATTAACTTTGCTTATATCTTGGATAAATATTGACAAAAGTTCATAGAATATTATCATTTCAAGAAACGTATTGCTTGAAAAAATGTAGATTTTATTGTAGATATGAGAAAAAGGGCTGCTAAAGAGTTTCAAAAGATTTCTGTAAACTGATGAATGATTTGATATTGGTAAAAAACGTTGGAAAAATTTGACAGGTAAAAATTTAAAATAGTGGCAGATAAATATCTGAAATATATTTCAAAAATTATTAATGTCTATTGCATTTTCAGAACATCTACTTGCAGTTAATATGAAAACACAATATTATACAGGAATAAACCATTTTATATTGTAATACGTACTCTAGATGTTTCAGAAATAAGAATGTATGATTTTCATTATAATGTAATGAAACAAAAAAATGGTAAAATTATTGATTTTTGTTATTTGGATAAAGATTCTTTTATTTCTAATATAAGAAAGGAAAATTTTTTTAAAAGATATGAAATCTAGGACAATTGAATTTTACACAAGTGGTTATCCAGAATATTATATTTTTTGACATTCCACTACTAATCAAGAAAGCTTTAGGAAAAATGGAAAATTAAATTTGTGGAAAAGTTATGTTAGAGCACAATCTTTTAATAACGAAAATGCATAGTTATAAAGTTAAAGATAAAGAATATAGAAAATCAATAGGAGTTAAAATATCAGCTGTCAAGAGTGATATTACTTATGAGGATTATAAAAAATATTAAGAATACAAAATAAACCAATATAGAAAAAAGAATTTATTTACATCATTTTAACAAAAATTTTTCCTACTTGAAAGTAATAAAATGGTTTTAATTCAAACAATAATAAAAATATTATATCTCAAAATGGAATTATTGATTTACCAAAAGGACATTATAAACTAAACGGAGATAAAACAATGATCTTCTACATGAATTGAACGTTTGTGCTATTCACAAAACGAAATAAGTAATTATGTTTTCTTATGAGAATTAAACATTTGCGTGGAGGATTAACTAATATAATTATTTAAAAAATTAATATATCTTTAACATTTTTGCAAGATATGGTAATTTCTGATGTGTTTTCAGATAACTTTTGCAAAGACATTTTACCCAAAAGATTAAACTTTTTGATACTAGCTTACTTTATAGTTCTGATATTCAAAAGGTATTTTATACTTTTTGCTTAATTTTATCTACACTTATTAAAATATTTAGTATTTTCCAGTTTTTCAAGTAATTTTTTTACTACAGTTGTTAATAATTTCTGTTATATGTTCAAAATAATTTATCATATTCTATTTTTGCCTTTTTTTTCAACCCAAACAAACCCATTTTTGAAGGTGTATTCTAATTTGTAATTTTTAATTCTTTTTTAATTTCTGTTTATTGCTTGTATGATTGTTTTATTTTGACTTCCATTCATATGGGAAAAATTTTTTAAATTTAGTAATAAACACATAATAAATATTATTAATACATATGTAGGCGTTTTAGATATAAAAAGGAAACTTACATCTAGTGATTAATAACAAATATTAATAATTGATGAAAATAATAGCCAATGGTTTAATGTTTTTACACACATTTTAGAAAATAGAGACTCAAAACAAGCAATTACGAAAAAATACTTAGGAAAAAGGTAGGGTATTTTATGATCCTTTATTGTATAATCCCTTACTGCATGATTATATAATAGCAGAACAAACACTCGTAGCAGTTGGTTCTGTAAAATATCTGGGAGTATGCGTGCACAACGATTTGAAGTGGAATGATCATATAAAATTAACTGTTGGTAAGGCGGGCACCAGGTTGAGATTCATTGGGAGAGTCCTTAGAAAATGTAGTCCATCAACATAGGAGGAGGCTTACAAAACACTCGTGCAAGCTATACTTTGTATTGCTTATCAGTGTAGGATCCGTACCAGGTCGAGTTGATGGAGGAGATAGAGAAGATCCAAAGAAGAGCGGTGTGTTTCGTGACAGGGTTATTTGGTAAGCGTGACAGCATTAAGGAGATGTTTAGCTAACTCAAGTGGCGGACTCTGCAAGAGAGGGGCTCTGCATCGCGGTGTAGCTTGCTGTCCAGGTTTCGAGAGGGTGTGTTTCTGGATTAGGTATCGAGTATATTGCTTCCCCCTACTTACACCTCCCGAGGAGATCACGAATGTAAAATTAGAGTGATTCAAATGTGCACAGAGGCTTTCTGGCAGTCGTTCTTCCCACGAACCATACACGACTTGAACAGGAAAGGGAGGTAATGACAGTGGCACGTAAAGTGCCCTCCAACACACACCGTTGGGTGGCTTGCGGAGTATAGATGTAGATGTAGAAAATATAAGGAGAGTCTTCCAGACACCTCCAACTTACAATGAAATACATAAAATATTTATAAATCAATCTGATTATAGTCTTTTATATTAAAGTCGATAAAAAGGAGAAGCAAAAGTATTTAACATTGGGTTACTCATAATGTTTTATAATCAATTTGAAAATGTGGTTAATGTAATATGATAGGTAATGTGAAACAACCAAATGAAGATGAAATGAGTCATTTAAGAGATCTAAGTATCATTGGGAATAATTACATAAAAATTACATGAAATATATCATAGAACTGCAGTAATTTTACATCAAAAACAGAACCCATAAGTAGTTTAATAATGCATACGTTTTCGTAAACAACTGATGAAAATTTATGACCTTCTATTGTTATTTTAATTATATATGATTAAAATTATGGTTACTACATTATTCGAACATAATTTAAAAATATTCTAAAGTGAACAAATGTTATTAGAAACTGACATAAAATTTTGAAATATTTTTAAGAATTCATTATGTACCTAATTCAGTAAATTTATGTGAATAAGTGAAAGAAAATGTCAACATAATTAGTTGCCAAAATTATTTCAATACTTAGCCCAGCCGGCTGGCTGCGTGGTGTAACTTGCTTCTTCCTGTGTGGGAAGACATGCTGGTCCCCGGCAAGATTCTGTTTGGCAGTTTAGTGTTAAGCTCTGGTGAACAGGCCAGCCTTTGTATGATTTTTGAGGCAGTGTTCCATCTTCCTTGACGAATGCATCCTGGATTCACTTATTTCACTTCAGTTACACTGTGTCGGTGATTGCTACACAAAAACCATTTCGTTGTATGCGTATACCATAATTTCTCTACCACTAAACGTTTAGGGTTACACTCATCTGGTATGACATGTTCTTGGTGGGGTCCATTAGGGGCCAAACCGCTCAGTAATCCTGTGTTTGCTGTGTGGTGGCGACATGGTAGGTGGACTACTGTGGCATGTTGTGGTATTATGAACCACAGATGGCTATGGCGGGATGAAGGCATGCCATCATTTCTAGGTCCCTGCTTTAAGACAATATGATACAACTTCAATACTTTGACTAATTATTAACTAGAACAATTGTTTGGGGATAGTACTAACCTAGCAAACGATTACTTAGAACATAAAAGAAAATTTCCAAGTTCTTTCTTAATAACTAAATTTTAAATAACATTCATAACGATTTTATATACATTTAATATACAAAATTGATTAAAACAAGTTGATTTCACTAATACAAAATTAAGATATCCCAATTATTCTGACATTACATTATTTTTGTTAACCTTTAGTTGGACGCAAAAATATAATCTATCTTCTTTAATAAAACAACAAGCATGTGAGTATCATAGTCAGTATCTGACAGGATTAAATTTTCAGTAACTAACTCCATTCTTACATAAAATATTTTTTGATATTTTCAAAAACTGCATTACTTTTATTTACTTAACTATTGTGTGAATTATCAAAACCTAACCATTAACTTATACTTTGCCCATTTTCTCAAATCTTTTTCAACCAGACAAATATCTGTAAACTTTGTTTTCAAAAGCTCTTATTCACAAAAAATTCCTTTATTTCATTATCATTCAATTCGTTCAATTTATATGTGACTGGATTAGAATGAATAGAATTCGCAATTTCAAACATTTTTGTTTCTTACTTTATCACAAATTGTATATTTATGATTAGTACCTAACACATTTGTTACATAAACAAATTGTTATTCAACAATTTTTTCATTTTCTTTTCATTTTATTTTTATAATTTTTAATTTCATCTTCTTTTTGTTGAGCAAGACAAACTTTTTCCACATCTTTTCTCTTAATCATCTATCAAATCTTTCAACATGAGATGTTCTTAATTCACTAAAAGTTCAATAATGTCTATATTAATTTTTCCAATAATTCTAGAAATTCCTTATTAAAAATTTTTTACAATTAACTATCTGTAAATTTTTTGGTTTATCTGACTCAAAGATTTTTCCAAAAGAATAAACTATATTTTTAATGGGTTTATCTTCAACTGGAACACTGAAGTGAATTCTGAAATAAACATCAATAACATTAATGAACATTTGTATCCTCTATTTATTTTTGGAATTCCTTTCATTGTACAAAATCCATTTCTACTTAAGGAGCTTGTCATTAACCATCTATTCCAAAATAAATTACACTTATTTCTTTTAAAATTTTTTTCATTGTATAATTAATTAATTCAAAATTTCTTCATGAACATTAATAAATTACTTACACTTCTTTTCAGAAATTTTCTTTTTTTTGGTTTACAAATTGAATGAATACCTACAGTTCTTTGCTTTCCGTTTTTAGTTGTTGAACTATAAGGATTATGTGTTTCAGCATACTTTCACTCTTCAAAAGGGAGACCTGTTTGTGGTTCTCGATTTACACTGAATGAAAGTTTGTTAAATAATTTCCCCAAATGTGGTTTAGTATTCGTGAAGTGGAACAGTTTTAATGTAACCTTTTAAAGTATTAATACTTGATTTATCTACTATTATGACCGATTCATAGGAGTTCACAAACACTTACCAAAATATCAGAAACATTAAATAATAATTCTTTATCTATATTTCGACCAATAACGAAATTTTTTTAAAATAAATGTATAATCCACACTAAACGTTTATTTTCAGCATTAGTCATATAAGTAAATTAAACTATTTGTTTATGATATACTTTATCCTTAAGATTAATAAATCCATATAACTATGGAGTTAAAGCGGACATTGAGAAATAATCCAGAAAAGCGTTTCCAATTTCCTTTTTTGTAATGTAAAAATTAGGTTTATTAAGTAGATTAATCTGGCATTAAAATCCCTGTTATTCACATAATTATTCAACTGCAGGAAACTGCTTGTGTAGTCAGATTTTGTGACATGTTCTTTTTCCAGATATTGTTTTGTAACAGCATAACTATTATTAATGCATCTTTTATATATACTATTCTACTTTACTATCAACATTTAATTAAGTGCTTTAAAACCTAACTATATTTTCTATGAAATTATTTAATTATATTCCTATTTTTGTTTAACTAATTATTATGTGTCATAATTAGACTAAGGGATATTAAATTGTAATTAGTTCTCTGATTTTTTCTTTTTAAAACACCTTTCTTTATTTTTGTTTGCTTGATTATGTCTTTCTTGTTTTCTTATTCTTTATCAGCATTTCTCTTGTTTATAACTGCAATAGATGCAGCTGCTGAAGTAACACCTAATAAAAATGGTAAAACGTACAGTAATAATGATAACAATTCATCTCTGTTTTTTTGTTTCTTTTGTGTTCATTAATATATGACAATTTTTACCAGTATAGGAACAGCCAATATAATAAGAAAATATTTACAAGTTTATAACATTTTGTACTTTTCATGCATAGGTTGAAATAGTTCTGTATTATTTAATTGCCCATTATTCAAATGAACTTAACTGATTTTGGATTTTTTTCTCCAATTGTAAGTTCATTACAATCAGTACTTACATAGTTTAAAAATTAATAAAGAAAATTTTGGTAATCCCCATCCCTTTTCAGTAACATATAATGCCAATATTAAATTTCGTTTTCCATACATTATTGTTCCAACAGGAGCTAAAGCTATTTAGACAAATTGAAACATTTGAAACAGTCTATCTCTCTGCAGCTAATTCAAGCTCTTTGTCTGCTTCATATCTTTTTTCCAAATCTTTATTAGATCTATAAGCAATATCATGTTTCTACAAGCTTTATCTAGTGGATTAATTCCTTTTCACCACTAGCCAACAATCATGTTTTGTTCAAGGACCACATTAATTATATCCAGGAATTTATAATTCAAATATTGATTTAATAATTAATTTATTAACTGATCCATTTCCAAAATATGTGTGCTAAATTATTAAAAATATAATTAAATAAGTAATTTCGTTTGGATCATTAATAATAAAATCACTGTATTCATTTTTTACATTTGGGTTATTCCTAAATTTTGATTTGATAATTTTTAACTTTTACCTAACCATCAGCAATATTTTGAAATGAATCAATAAGTTTTCTTCCTGAAAAGATAGGAAAATAATCTTCAGCAGTGGTTTTCACTACATTATTATATTTATTTCCCTTGCTTGAATTTATTTTATTACGAATATTGTCAGAATGTACAGTACTTGAATCTAGTGAAATTTTTATACCACCAGATGCCAATTCATTAACTAAATTACACATAGTAATAATCAATAACCGCCATTATCTTTATATATTTTGTTACCAATATTTACTTTATCACAACTGAGTTTATCCGGTAAAATAAAAAAAAAATTTAAATTAAATTCTGGGCCATATTCCAAATGTTGTGTCATCAGTATGATTGATAGACTGAATTATATTTTATTGAAATTAATTTTATAACATTTTCCTTTTTATACCTGTAACCTCTTCATATTTATTAAAAAATATTAATTTACAATTCACTTAATGCATAATCTCTTTTATCACAATTTCCTTTAACATGTTATTACCTAATACTTCGATTCTGCGTTTAACTTGTTCAACTGCATTACTAACTGGTTGATATTTTTAATTTTGATGTTCTGTTCTTGGTTGTTTTCCCATTTTTTATCTCTTCAAGGAATTGTTCTTTTACTTTTCAATTTCATCTAGTTTTTTATCAACTGTTGAGTTATATATTGAAAGCATGTAATAAGGATAAAAATATAGTAATAATTAGTATTTTACATTTTATGTTACGTATGTTGTATGCTTATATGTTCAATGTTTCATATATATCATTTATATTTTCGACGTTTTTATGTTTCACAATTTCAGGTTTTTATCTAAAAGATCTTTTTATGTACCACGTTTGTTTTGTTTAATCTTTTTTAATTTCGACATTTATGTTTAAATTTTACATTTAGATATTTATGTTTATTAAATTCTAAATATTTTCACTGTATTTACCATTATTAATTTTTCGTGTCATACCTTTCGTAATAGAACCAATTTCACATTATAGTACCATTTAGTATAAATTTCTTTAAAGTAGTAAAATTTTTAACATTTACTAACAATTGAATGATGAATATTATTTCAATTTGTGTAAAATGGTATGGAAATATGTTACATTGTGTCTATGTTTCAGTACTCCTGAATATGTGTGACCTTCCTTTATATCTACCTCTAATAAAATATTCTGTAACCATATTGTAATTTTAAAGAAGGAAACTGAATTATTTTCAGATTTATGCAATGGAATAATCTTATCATTACATTCAATAAAAGCATTAATTTTCTGTTAATTTAATCTGCAATTTTTTCATATATTTTTATTGGATCTTTTTTTTTGGATCATCTATATTTCTAGAATAAAGCCAGTGATGATTAATTTTCTTCCCAATATAACGATCCTGGAACTAGAAATTACTAATCAACCATTAATTTTGTTTTTCCTCAAACATGTAGTCCTATTTTTGAACATTGACAAGAATTTGATAAGAGTTTACCATGTTTATTTTCTGTTTCCTTTCTCACATCTATTCATTTGGTCCAAATTTTCCATTATTTATGTATATTTTTTTAAGAAACAAACCTATTTCAACTGAGCAATAATTCATGTGTTCTGAAGAATGGTAACTGTTTCAGTGAATGAAACTTACAAAAGTGTTTCACACATTGGTTATTATTCAACTTTTTCATTCCAATATTACATCTGAAATAATAAATTATATACTAACAAGGGAATGATAGAAATACCTATTGGTCAACAGAGTTTGAAAAATTTGGAATAAATATTCAATCGAAAAACCGTTATGTACATATTAAAGATGATAAAATTTTTATTGTAGTTGTTATTGAAAGCAATATTAAATTATTTATATATAAAGAAGGTTGTATTGGTTAAATTAATTTAATAATCAAATTATTAAAGCATAGAAAAGAAATGATTGCCAATAATGTTCATAAAATTATTCCATTTGTATTAATAAATGTTAGTTTCACTTTAGCTGCTGGAACATTTGTTGAACATAATGATCATTTTAACAGACAAAAAAAAAATATTTTCTACTATACCAAATGATGAATCTGGGTAACCAATAATTTTTGGTCAAATTATCCTATAAATATTCCAATCTATGGTATTATTCAGATTGTAACAATTACTGTCACTAATGATACAGTTAATTTGATACTACTACAGTTAATTTGCTACTACTAACAGACACTATTTCTATGAGCAAGTCCATTGTAAAAGTTATGGAATGCCATGCATTGCATTGTAGAAGAAAAAATGGAAATTACTGGTACAAAAAAAGGGATTGCAAACCAAAGTATTACTTGAAGCGTCATAACAGTAGTAGAAACATGTTAAGAAAGTCAAGGAAAATGACATAATTCGAAGAATTAATTAATAATTACCTGACAACTCCTCACACTCGATGAGTCCTGTACTACATGTCCATATTATTGTTGTATAGACAGTAACGGAATTTACTGCCAAAATTACTTACTTGGGATTTAATGGACACTTATACTATTTCAGTGCAAGTTTTATATTATACGTATCTTCTGCTGAGTTTACCCAAGTTTCTTTTGGTACTGCCAGAAGCTGCCAGCTGACTAATAGTTCAAATGACTGTCAACTCGACTCAGTCGATAAGCTTATAGCCCATGTACAGGTCAGATTACTATTGATAGTGCGTCTGTGCACAAATGGAGTGACCACAAGAAGATCTGTATTGATTCCTCTCACTCAGTCGTCCTAGCACTGGTTTCAAAGATAATATATAGGAATGGGAGTTGCAATCGAATAAGACAGCGAAAACCTGTAGTCGCTGAACCGCAACTGTTGGATGACAACCACAATGAAATACTTAGCGATGGAAAGGAGAGTGTACCGATCTCTGGACAAATTCCGTCCCTGCATTTTAAGCGTCAGCACTAAAGTGCTGAATATTAGTCTTGTTCCATTGTGTACATACGTATTATAAATCGAAGTACTGTTTTTACTATAACTGGAACGTAGTGTGTTACTGGTCAAAGGACTGGTTTCAGTAATAAGGATATGTACTGCCAACTGGTATCATAATACTTAACTGGGATGAGGTACTACTTGGCAATTAATTACGGTAATATTTAAGTGTGAACATGCTAAAGAAGTGTGCCATCTGTCGATCGCATTACATTTTATATTTCATTATACCTATTAATCGTTTTTGTCAGATGTAAAGTGAAGGTGGCTGCCAAAGGGTGTATCGGGGTTTTGACTTACTGTCAAACTGGTTCATTCCACTATCTTCTGAAATCTACGTCCTGAACCCCACCAGGTGTGCCTCATCTATGGAATGTCACAGCTCTGCCTCCTGTAATATGTGACGCCTGACCACCACACCTGCCACCACTACTTAGCAATCCCTGCACTGTCATTGCTGGAGTCTGTACTCTTTCTTCACAACACTGGGCGACATCGCCCTGCCACCACTCCACCACACCAAATACCACCACGCCCGCCTTGAAGCTATTATTTTAAAGTTCATTAATGAGCTAAAGCCACGTCACTAACCGGAAGTATAAATTATACAGCATTATTCCAGCATTTAATATACTGTACCATGAACCACTTTTATTTACTGAAATAAAACTTAAGTCTGATTCATCTTTCCTTACTGAAGATAAATGCCGCCTTTCGAATGGAGCATCTCTCTTAAAAAATAATTAGTTTATATCCTCGTGTAGGGAACTCCCTCTGCCAGGATGGAAACACATGCTAATTCGTCAGAATGCAGACCCAGGCATCGTTAGAGGCAACAAAACTATACTGTAAATTATGTGACTTTTTGCTGATAATACAAGTCGCTGCTGCTTCTTCTGCTCTGGTTGACAGATACATAACATGGAGAAGAATCCGCTGAAGCCAATAGCGGACTCACGACTGAATAGGGAGGGCTCTGTATCAGCTTGGAGTGAAAGTCTATAGCTGCCCGATGTGGAGGTTCTGCCGCCAGCTGACTAGATAGGCACACCACGTTGGAGATGGCAGCGAACACGAAGCGTTTGTTTTGATTCACACACTAATTTGGGGAGTTTTCTATCCGTCCCAGATCACTGCCCGTGTTGTCTCCTCAGGTGGACTATGTGTCAGATGCCGTGTAATCGTGCTGAATGCTCAACCTACCCATTAGCACTGGCCACTGTGCTGACATCAGTAATGGATGCTAGACAGCCGTGGCTTGGGATCACTGACCATCTCATAGGGCAGAAAGTGCAAGACAAAAAATTGAAAAATCTCACACACGAAATGTTACCGTACCATATTCAGAAAATACATTACGAACAATATGAACGCTGTCGATTCGAGTCATCGAGTGCCAGAAACTAGAGGGGTGGAGTATTTATGTTGCCGAGGAGAGCCTCTATGCTATGATGTCATTCGTAATTACTGGATTGATCCTGCTCTTCCGCAGTCGTCACCAGTCTTCAGTTCCACAACGTTAGGTTAAGAAATTTGTTACAGGGAGTTCACTGCTTCAACATTCTCCAGTCCTTGTTGGGCCTACCGAGTGTTTCTTCTGCAACGTTATGGGAGTAATGAAGGCGGTTCGGATTGCACTGTTCTAACCATTTCCCGATAAGTTGCTCGCAGTCTCTCTTGAGAGTCGCAAGGTGGCAGTTTTGCCTGACGCAGTAATGGTGTTGAAACGTATACGCTTCCTGGCTGGTGGCTGGCAGCTGGTTGAGAAACACTGGCCTTTAGAAAAAAAAATTACTCTCACGTTCTCTTACTAGTTTTGTCGCATAAAACATGCTTGGACTGGATGCTCTGCTCCTGCAGAAGAGGGATGGGTGTACAGGGTCGGTTGGCAAACTGCGTGGAAGTTTTTTACAGCAAATTTTCATTCATCGTTTGAAGCAACTACATTTGTCTTATGAGATATGCCTGGATCTGGGATGGCTGGCACCGGATATCAATTGCATGCACACACCAGGCCAGAATCTGTTCACACGCTGCTGGTCAGACTCCGCTCTCACGGTCAACAATGCTGAAGAGATGATGGTTTGGTCTCCATATCTGACAGGGTCAGGCTTTCAGAATTGCGTAGGTGGAAGCAGCCCGCCTGTCAAGGTGGTGGATAGGGCAACGTGAGGGCCGGAAGCACACTGTGGAGTGCGGAGGAGCAGAAAGCTCCTCCTCTGTTGCCAGCCAGCTCTCGATCCGTGTAGACGTACCTATCCTACCCTGTTGGCCAGCAAGTCCTCTCAGTCTGTCGGTGGCGTTCCCAGCCACTGATGTATCCATTTGTCTTTAGCAATAAAGCTGAAGAATCGTCCACTTTCACAGCCTAAGCCGGCCGCGGTGGTCTCGCGGTTCTAGGCGAGCAGTCCGGAACCGTGCGACTGCTACGGTCGCAGGTTCGAATCCTGCCTCGGGCATGGATGTGTGTGATGTCCTTAGGTTAGTTAGGTTTAAGTAGTTCTAAGTTCTAGGGGACTGATGACCACAGCAGTTGAGTCCCATAGAGCTCAGAGCCATTTGAACCATTTGAATCACAGCCCAATGAAGTTTTGTAATTCCAACCATCCTCTCAACCGGACGCCCACTTGTGTCCTGACCGCCTTCCAACGGCCAAACTGTAAATTTGGAAATTAATAACCTGCAGTTTACGAAGTGCAGCTCTCTCCTCAGAATTGATGCCACCTCAAGCCTGGTTTTGCGACCTGAAGCCTCCTGCACGGGAAGATGGTGTCGTTTCCTCTCGTGAAGTTCGAGAGTGCGCAACTCGCCGGAAGTATTGGCAGCGTTCGGTAGTTGGGTGACGGTTTGTTTTCACCTAGTGCCCGCGAGACATGAGGTTATGTACAGAGATGTCAAGCGGCAGCCTTTCTATCTCGCCGTTTGTTGCAGCAGAATGATGTTACATACCATCTGGCACTTTCGTAATACTTGGATGTGCTTAGACTCTTTTGGCTTAGAGGTTTGATGCTGGCCATTGAGACATGGTTTCCTGTAGTATCCACCAACTTTGCGTATTTATTCTTGTGGTTTAGTATGCACTCCTGAGCAATCGATATCACGGACTTGAAAATCTGATTTTGCTCATTCGTGAGTGTTTACATATTAACTTGTTGCTGCTAATTGGGAGGCGTTAATTTCCGATGTGAGTGCGAAATTGTTGTGCAGTCTACGAGCTATAGTTGTTGGTCTAATACCCTGTTCTGTCAGCGGTATTCTTAGAGTTTAGCGTTGTGGAATTGTAGCGACACTTCTACTGACTTTGATATACGAGGAGTGCACTATTGTTGCAAGCAGTCCAAGCCACTATGCCGTCGGGAAGACGCGTTTCGTAAGTCTGTTGCGTTTTATTGGTTTAGGCGTTGCTTCAGCGCCGTTTGGAGAGTTTGGCCGACGAAGGTATCGCACCTGCTTGTCATCAACGATTTCGTCCTAGTTATGGCGTATGCAGGGATTGGCGAGAAATGAATGTGACATGTATGGGAGCTCTAAATGGTCAAGCATTTAGCGAAAGTAGTATTTTTGTCACGGGTCGGGTGAGACATGAGCCATTGATGTTAGAATATTTTTTAATTGGCAGTTGGCGCAGCGGTAAGAGAACACAAAGGCAAACATAAGGTCATGGAACTGAGTCCCTGTGTGGTAAGTTTCCTTTTACTTTCAGTTTTTACGTTATTTACACTGAAAATAAAACAAAATATGAACAAAGTAACCCATTTAAATTAGCGCAGTATGCTGTAATCATTTCCGGAAAATTTTTGCCAACGGTATACGTATGCCTATAAGAGACTACTGGCTGTTTTGGAGCCAGATTTCAAGAAACGATGGATAAGAACTTGACCTGTTAATGTAATCATGAAAAGACACGTAAATCCATATGTATAAGACGAGAAACTTTTTAGATGAAGATGATTTGCTATCGTGCAGTATTACTGTGATTTCCCCCCTCCCACCCCCCACCACCCCCACCTCACCCCCAATTCTCAAAATGCTCTCCGCTAGTGCAAACCTTCGATGTATGTTTTTATCGTGAGGAAAAAGAAATGATCAAAAAGCTTCAAGATTGTTCTTAACTGATCGAGAAGGAACAGGAAATCATATCCCTAAAAGACCCCATCAAAATACATTCCTGTGTACATCATTAGCTATCCTCGCCAATATTTTGCGAAATGAAGCGTTACGCGTGTTTTGCTATCAAATTGTGCCACTAGAATGAATCTCTTACGAATCAAATCTGTTTTCTATAGAAACTTTAAGACAACAATGTAAGCGTAAAACTATAGTCTCTATAACGTGAGTAATGCGAAGAGAAAATTACTGCTTTCCCTGTTTTCACGACGAACATCGTCGCAGCCCGTGTAACTAATTATCTGTAGAACAATAAAAGTATCTAATTTTATATACGATGTTCTCGTGTACACCTCCTAACCCTTTCTTGGAAATCAGTTTCCAGTTCCTAATTTTCCGCCTTTTCTTCTGATGTCTTTTATGTAAGTACTAACTAAAACAATGTCTTGAACAGTTACTTCAATTTATTTGTAGTGAAGGTAGGGTAAACAATGGAAAACAAAGAAAAAAAAACAGTTTCCGCATAGGGACTCAAACGCACGACCCACGGCTACCGTTCTGTATTCCTCCCGCTGCGTCAACCTCTGGCTAGAGCATAGGCTAATATTTAAGCCCAACCTTGCCCGACACGCTCAGACAAAGATATTTTCTATAACGCTTCGCCATCTGGAGATCTCACTCCTGTCACTGTCATTTGTGGCCAAACCCTGAGTATACCATAAATTTGGTTAAATTGTTGCGGTGACGAGTGACTTGAACTTGGTGGCGCCGCTTAAAGTTAAAAGTATCAAATTCCAACTGTCTTGCTTGTATGGACCGATGATGTAGACTGTGCCGGAATAGAACCCGAGTGAACTTCGACTTGCAGAGACAACGATTATTATTTTGCTATTCGGCCTTGTGTTACCTGAATGGTCTGGAATGCACGCGCTTCCGGCGTACCTAGTTTAACTTGTTTCATTGATCTCCGCCGCGATCGGTTTAGTGTTCCGTTGTAAATGACTGGGGAGAACTTGTATTAGTGGTCTTGGTTGGATTTAGTGAACATATTGGTCTCTTTATACTCAAACTGCCACTGCGACTGGGGCACTACGGTTTGGTGTTACTGCTTGTTCTGCTAATGCATGATCACGTTGTTCACCACCTTGCTCGGTGTGTGTCTGTGTCTTGAGTTATGATTAGTAAATTCAGTGGTAAATCAGTCCTACTTCCATACTTATGCGCAAGAAACCGTCGTACTCTGGGACTATCTTGTTTTATTTGGGCTGGTGCCTGTGTACTGATAAGGGGCTAATCCTTCAGTGCGAAGTTGCGAGTTCAGTCTTTACTATGGCTCAGGGAAAATCGTAACCGCTAACGACTCACCATGTGCATCAGGAGCCGGCCGGTGTGGCCGTGCGGTTCTAGGCGCTTCAGTTTGGAACCGCGCGACCGCTACGGTCGCAGGTTCGAATCCTGCATCGGGCATGGATGTGTGTGATGTCCTTACGTTAGTGAGTTTTAAGTAGTTCTAAGATCTAGGGGACTGATGACCTCAGAAGTTAAGTCCCATAATGCTCGGAGCCATTTCAACCATTTTGTGCATCAGGAGGGCACAGAAGATGAGAGTGTGACAGAGATCAGCGGTCTATAATCTGTGGGATGTATGTATTACATTTCACAAAATGGACACCATCGACATTCTAGAAATGTTCAGAACAGACAATTAACTGGCACCATGTACACCAAATGAAAAATTATGCGCCATAGTGACCACAAATGCTAGCACCACCACGACCGAAGGCAAGCTCCTTGGGAGTTGCAAACCGTACAGGACGTTCTGCTATTTATCGAATCTTAAATAATGCATATAGAATAATATTGGTGTAAAGTGGTGATGAGAACTGGCGCTAAGTGATGCCAAGCAACAGAATGCGAAACTGTCGGTCGTGAACTTATCGTGAAACAGAGTATCCTTTAAGGCGTAGCTACAGGTAGTGCGATTATGTGTTTTGTAGGCATGGAAAAAACAAACATCCAGAGGCTGAATTTGTCCAGTTGTTCCCGGTAGTAAGAATTGCAAATGTCACAGAATTTTCAGGAGTCATAGTTTGCTCTGAGCAGTATTGTTTTTATACGCACACAGAGAATCGGTTGAAAGCAAGTTCTTTTTACTACCTATTGGTCAAAAGCAATGCTCATACCATGATAGTACTTTTCGACGCCCATTGTCCTAGTTTTGTTTGCTGTGACGTAAATACTCCCTACTGCTCTTGCAAGATCACACACCCGAGAAACAGTCGTAGGGGGCAGAGCTCTTCCAACTTCTCATAGAACAATAAATAACTTTCCAGGCAATATACCACCCAGATTAGCAGTGGGCATAACTGCATCCGAATACGTTACGGTATTGGTGTTAGTTGACCTTGATACAACTCTCTTGCTACCTCTAATTTCCAGGCTTCATTTCGTATGCATTTGCTATTCAAATCCCGATTGGTTGGAGTTGAAAATAAATTACTTACTGAACGATGAGATAAGTTTGTTTATGTTATGCACAAATTTTCTTCCGATTCCACAGATTGCTGTGCATCGTCAAGTTGACGCTTTATTTCAACCGAAGTTTATGTAATAAGTGCGTCTTGTCCTCCCTTGAATATCAGTAGTTTTTCTTGGGCACTACACAACCATTGTGTCGGGGAATTATTTGTGATCTGTTCAGAACTGTGTCTTACTTATGTTGCAGATGACCTCCATGTACGTAATTTTGTATAGTGCCAATTACTTAGACAACGATTGTCCTCTACTGTGTTTCACTGGAGACGGGATTTGTGGCTCCTTGCCCGACATAGATGATGAACTACATGGCTCGTCACCTGTTTCACAATCACTTTCACTTGGTGAGCACGTATCGTCAACCTGTGTACTCCTCATGTACATTCTCCGCACAGTCGAGCGTATGAGACTCCACATATTCCACTGACTCGTCTTGCAGACTCGCTAATATTTCATCTGCCAATTCTTTCCCACTCTCTAAAATTCCTTGGGTTCTTTTCTGACGGAATGTCAACTTCGGCCACTGTTGCTGTAGATATAATGCAATGTTTACTTTGTTTATCGCTGCCATGGCTCTGCTTTGAATCAACACCCCTAACACTATAGCACTGTTGTGAATTACTCGTCTACTAAGCAGTTCAACTGCGCTCCTTAGCTTCATTCTGTGTTCACCATTGGATACCTCCATTCCCGTCCCTTATTAGAATTAGCAGCCAATATTTTATCCATTGAATCCTGCCTAGTCGTCAAATGTGGGGTGGCTGGGAAATCTGCTTTCTTGGATGGCTAGACAACAATCAAACAAATAGTATTAAAGAGATTTTTACAAAGGGGAAAAAATATAATATTTAACTTTGTGTAAAACAGATGCGTCGCAAGCAAAGGGCGACAGACATTATAATAGATTTCTTCAGTATAACAGTTCCAAGTTTGAGCCACATAGAACGTACGAGCAAAGTGATTAGCTTTGACGCCTCTATTCAGACTGCTGGTCGTGAAGTTTCTCGCAAGACTGGGCCGAGGCCAGTCGGGCGTGGCGCTCATGTTCTCCTCGCATAGATGCCGCTGACGTCGCGTTGTCGTCCTGAAGAGCGGTCAGTCAACGTGCGATTGACTGATGTCTTCTTAACAGCCCTCTCTGCTCTCTTGTCCCCGTATGGGTACCGGCCCTTGACTTTATGCCATAACAGTGGTTGTGTGTTAGACAATATACAGGGCGTCGATTGCCATAAACACGACTGGCCATTTCCGACCTCGCACTAAAAGGGTTAGCACCAGTAATTTCCAAGTTCAAAATGTTCAAATGTGTGTGAAATCTTATGGGACTTAACTGCTAAGGTCATCAGTCCATAAGCTTACATACTACTTAACGTAAATTATCCTAAGGACAAATACACACACCCATGCCAGAGGGAGGACTCGAACCTCCGCCGGGACTAATTTCCAAGTCTTAAGCACTCATAAGAGCTAATGCCTAGTTGAGGTGTGACATTACAGTCATTAGGATTACTTAGATTCACATTTATGGACATTAGTTTGTGTATAGTAGAATGAGTGGCCACTTGTCTGTCCTTACTACAAATGATGGTTTGCTAACTCGTGATTCGGTGATACGTACTGCGTGTGTAACTAATCTTGATATCCATGTGGTATGTGTCCCAACGCCTTAAACCCTAGTTTGCTTCATAGTTATGGCTGGTACCTACAGTTCACCTATTGAAGAGTTCAGTGAAGTGTACCGCGGGAGTATACAGCCCACTCAAGGATTGTTAGCTGTGAATGTGGAGTCTCCATATTGCGTTACTTAGGAGTGAATTTTAAACGTATTTTTCATTACTTTTATAAAAACTTGCTACATTTAAAAACTTTAAAAATCACTGAATAACGTGCTTTACAAGAATTTTATAATGTTTATGTAATTTAGGGAATTTATAAGCTTCGTCACTTTATTGGTTTATTGACTGCATTGGTAAAGGCACAATCTACCAGCTATCTACACTTATAGCGGCAGATAGTGCTTGGAACCGAGAACATAACTCATTTACATTTCTGTTACAGACCGAGGTTGTTTCTATTTGCAGTTATTTCTGCCGCAAGCGTCTAACAGTCCCGCTGTTCCGCCATAGTTGCCGGATTGCATGCTTTGTCGCTTGGTTCCTGGCCTCCTTCCAGGGACGTCGTGTGGTCAGTGTCTCGGCAGTCCTCTCGGTGTTGAAATTTTGAAGATATAAAATTAAGACAGTAAGGAAACTAATAAAGGAATTTTGGGTCAGCAAAGCACACTGTCAATAGAGAAGCCGCAGCACTCCGTTCCCCAATTCACATTATTCCGGATTGCGAGGACAAAGGGCAAACGATGTCGTCTCCCTTTTGAACTGTGTAAACCACCCCAAATGTTATCCTACGTTCGGAATTGTGGTAATAGATTGAAGGCTATATGGCACCAGGATCGGAAAATGAATACGAAAGTCCTGGAATGACAAATGGGCGTGCAAAAAGGAAAAGGAAAGGTGCCCAAATACCACATCAGGACAGTGGGTAATGATAATTAACCCCTACATGCCAAAAATGAAAATGAGGTTCAATATACGGAGCCAACAATCTTATCGAGTAGTTGAAATGACAGTTCCAGTTAATGTAAGACTTCAACTCCTAAATCATACCACATATATACACTGCCTTGGTTGCCGGATGCTCGTTCGGAAAGTAAGTGGTAAGGGGCAAGGTAAGGTCAGGCGAAAGAAAGAAGACATCCCGGCGGTTACTCCAACCTATCCATCTGCCTTAAGGTCGTCGTGGGTGGCCCGCTGAGCTGAAGGAGGATTTTCCTCTTGGGCACAATACGTAATTGAATTTTATCTGTGTTTTCTCTTATTCGGGATATGTGTGTGTACATATTAAGATTGTGTTTATGTCTCTACTCATTAAGAATTTCTGAGATTTAAATCATAAAATGAAAATAAAATTCCGCGTTTTTGTCCTAGATGTGCCTATCGGGCCCGACCGATCGCCGTGTCATCCTCTGTCCATGGCGTCATCGGATGCCTAAATGAGGAGTATGTGGTCAGCACACCGTTGGCCCAGGTCATTGTCGAGTTTCTTGACGTTGGAACCGATACTAATCGATCGACCAGTTCCTCAGTTGGCCTCACGAGCCTGAGTGCGTCCCGTACCGGTCCTCCAACCAAATGAAAATCACTGGCTATGTTGGGAACTGAACCGAGGTCCCCCAGATAATGGTCAGCTGCGCTGACCACGCAGATACGGAGGCGGACCGAACAAGAAAGGTTCTTGCATTTGTGAAGCAGAACCACAGCTGAGAGTAAAGCAGACGTTTCGGTGTACTTCAAGTTTGCCTTAATGTAACAGATTAAAGGATCATTCAGATGAGGTTTCTGTTTATGGGAAATGTTTAATGATCATAGTTGCGGTCTACCAAAACTACGGTTAAGGGTTTTTGGTTCAGTACATAAATGAGGTAGTAAATGGTGTGATTGCCGGTAGTATTGATATCATTGCTAGGGAAACAGACATAAATGAATGTGCAAAAGAGAAGACAACTTCTCCTTGTTGTTTGTCTCTCTAGTTGTTTGTCTTGCGGGTAATTAGAACCACATATCTCTCAGTGTCAGTCCAGTTCGTATTTTATATCCTTTCAGAATATAAATTGCGTTATATATGTAATAAAAATCAGTTGGTCGCTTTACCTCCGCTCTTTATGTGACCAAATCAATTACTTTTGAAAAGGGTACAGTTTCAGTGCACAAACACAAAAAAAGTGTATAATTTTTGTTGTTGTGAATGTACTTCATCATGATCAAAGGTAAGTTTCCTGTTATTATTGACAATGTGAAAGCTGTTTATGAATAACAGAAACGTGTTTTACGTAATCTCGATGAAGTAGTGAAGCGATGTTTGATACATTTTTGTTTTGACTGTTTCTTCATTTTAATTTTATCTTTTCTCTCAGGACATTGCGTTTTCCAGCGCTGTATGACAAATCTGTATTGTTGTTTCTATTTTTACTACATTATCCCTATGTTTCATGTTTCAAATCAACAATTTTCGAATAAAACCTGAATTAAACATTGACAGCTTCAGTTGTGCTATAAATACTGTCTATTTTTAAATAAGAGACCGGAGGATGACTATGTAGAACAAAAATGTACCGTAAGTAACTCAGCTCTTTGTATACCCACCCGCAATATGTAGACGGTTTAGTAAGACACTGATCGCGTATATAAACAAAGCGATCGATATGATGCAACGCCCTATAGGTATGCAATGCACCTAATCTACAGGTAACATGGTTACAATCTTAAGTGAACAAGGCTTCTAGGAAAACTACTGTAGTCTCTGCTTACTTGTGACGATCTGTGGTATACTACGGTAATTTTACAACTGTTGTAATGTCTAGAGCGGAATCTTACCCTGTTTAAATTAGTCTTGTAGGAAAGCGATGATTGTAAGTAGTACAATATGTTGGTCATTGTGTGAAGTGGATACCTGTCATAGCAACAGTGATTAGTGTGACAGCAGATGTGCGAGAAGTAGGTTGTCACTGAGTGCGTGTATGAGAACTGGTCTTCAGCATTTATCTTCAGGGGTGGAGCTCCTTTTCTGAAATATTACGTTTTCCAAGTGAATTTACTCATTATGATGATCGGAGCAGGGGAGGGGGGGGGGGGGGCGCAGATCTGAGAAATTCCTATGAAATACTCACGACATCGTGTTTTCTGTATTCCTACCCTGAGCGAATTACAGTCTACCGCACAAAGCTAATGCATACGGTTCTACAGTCTTCTGAGCTCAACAGCTTCCACGCCAAGAATTCTACAAATAAGCGTCCTTGGGAGGTGACTCCAAGTAAGAATGAATTCTTCTAAAAGGTCGGGTCGCATTGCTTCTTTTCGGTACCAAATACAGTGGTCACCATCTCTACATGTTATGACCAAAGCCGCTCAAGTAACACTTAACGATTACAGCTGCAGGGTAAGGGGCTGTTAAGCACTGACACGTATTATGATATTCTTAGGACCAACCTTTCGCCTACCCACTACCATCACCGGAACCACAATCCTTAACACTACTTACTCGTTTCTTTACTTACCGGACATGCCATTCAAACTTTTACGAAAGGAAAACCCAACACATCTAAAAGACACTTTAGATCCAACCCTTCCGGACTAGCTGGACCAGATGCTGGCCACTCAGTATGGTCATCTATCAATGGAACACTCGCTCGGGTATATGAGGAAACATCATACGAAAACTGGCACCAAATCATCGCAGTGGGAACTACTACAGCGATCGCATTGGTAATGTTGGTGATAGTAGGAATTGCTTATTGCTAAATCAGGCGTAATATTGCCCATATGCCACTCATACCATCCTTCGACCACAGGTCCATGTATGTATGCATTGACCTGGGGGACCTAAAACGACGGAGAGGCTTCGTTCCCGCCGTAGCCATCAGTGGCACACAACCCCACAACAGGCTACAGCTGTCGAATCACACCCCTCCGCCGCCCCACACCGAACCAAGGGTTATTGTGCGGTTCGACCCCCATTGGAGTCCTCCCTCCCCCAAACCCCCCCCCCCCCCCCCCCCCCCCCGCGTCCCGCGGAACGTTTCATTCCAGACGAGTGTAACCCCAATGTTTGTATGATAGACTAATTACGGTGTACGCGTACATGGAGACAGTTTTTGCGCAGCAATCGCCGAATTAGCGTAACTGAGGCGGAATGAGGGGAACCAGCCCGCACTCGCCGAGGCACATGCAAAACAGCCTTGAAAACCACCCACAGGCTGGCCGGCACACCGGATCCAGACACTAAACCGCCGGGCGGATTCGTGCCGGGGACCAGCACGCCTTCCCGCTCGGAAAACAATGCGTTAGACCGCACGGCTAGCTGGGCGGGCTCACAGACCCATGCTAATAGTGCGATTACAGGCGAAGAAATGACTTAATCCTGAATAATTGGAGTGAATCAGAGACTCAGTGACTAAGGTCCTTGAATGCGAAATGGTGTACATAGTGTAAACATAAATGAAGCGTACAGGCAGTTAGTAGTTAACTGGGAGTTTTTACTCTGGATTCGTGTTTTGACTGGAAGTATGAAAAGTGTACCATTGTTAATTTATCATCAGCTCCGATTCAACGATGTTTATCAGATCAGAAATTCAATGGGCTGAATTTTTCCAAGAACTGAGGTTGTGTAATAACAAGAGCTGTCTGACCAGGCAGATGTAGGGTAAAGCTGGGCTTGGAATGAGCGTCCGCTGTGTATAAGCTTCCGCCGCAAGTCCTCCATCGTTCTTGTGTCATCTCAACGGAACTGCCACTCTAGTGGTCCAGCCGAGGTCTAGATGTGCTGAGGGTCGAACTATCGCTTCCCAGCCACGAGCAGTTGGGATCTGCTAACATCAGCCGTCACTTTCCTGCCACCAGTCCTTGGCCTGACCATAGGGAACTCTGCTGACTACCAGTGATCTGAATGTTGGCCCAGTCCATTCACAATTAAGAAAGCTGAAGTGCTGCCATTTGACACAGATTGCTCGGCAACTTGGAATGCACGGGTTAACAAGTTCGCCCACTGTGAGGATGGTAAGTTATCCCACCCCACTCCTTCGGCGGTTAACTGCTTGTTGCCTGACAGCCGCCTTGTGTCGCCATTCATTTACTATGCTTGTCTCATACTAAACTCCTCCGAAACAGGCCATAGAGGCCCAATGGTGGCGACTGGCCGCCGTGTCATTCTCAGCCCACAGACGTCACTAGATGTGGTCAGCATATCGCTATCCCGGCCGTGTCAGTTTACGAGGCCGCAGACGCTACTTCTCAATAAAGTAGCTCCTCAGTTTATCTCACAAGGGCTGAGTGCACCCCGCTTGCCAACAACGCTTGGCACAACGGCTGGTCAACAATCCAAGTGTTAGTTCAGACCGAAAAAAACGACTCTGAGCACTATGGGACTTAACATTTGAGGTCATCAGTCCCCTAGAACTTAGAACTACTTAAACCTAGCTAACCTAAGGACATCACACACATCCATTCCCGAGGTAGGATTCGAACCTGCGACCGTAGTGGTCGTGCGGTGCCAAGTTGAAGCGCCTAGAACCGCTCGGTGACACCGGCCGGGCAGCCCAGACCGACAGCACTTAAATTCGGTTATCTGACGGGAACCGGCGTTAGCGCTGCGGCAAGGCCGTTGGGATGCTTGTCTAGTGTTAACGTCAATAAACTGTATCGTCAACCAGTTTCTGCGCGCATATTCTGTTCCTCCACCACAGAACCTCATCCCCCACACCCTTAAATTTAAGTGCGTACATATTGTATAGTTTTATACGTAATATCTACATATTAATTCACAAACAAAATGATGCTTAGGTAATTTTTTAAATATGTTATCAATATAATTTGAATATATTAATATATTATTTCATTTCAGTTATACGGATTATTATATAAACTTATCTGGATTGTGTAATACTTCGCCAACGGACACTGAGACTAGTTTCAGGCCTAAGATACAACTGATACATGAGAATTTCCCTAAAGACTGAGAGGGACAGCTTAAGGGAAGTGTTTGCCTTGATTGGGGAGGGTTCCTCCATGTAAAGTCTGACAAACTGCAAGAGGTATGCGGCCAAGTAACGAGTATATGGGGACGCTTGAGCAAAATAAAGACACTACCGTCACAAAAAAGCCAGTTTGCTGTTGGATGGCTGCTTTCTTGACAGCTGAAAAATGTTGACCAACACTTAATGCAATGCCTAGCGGTTTACAGTACTACGAACTGCCAAATCAAGGGAGAGAATGTGTAAGTAGGCTTTTTAGGTTTTTGTGTTGGTAACGCCACATAGCGCTCTGTATGAAAATCACTGACTGTGCTGTGTGCAATTTGTGGCTGGTTAGCATTGCTGGAATATTCGCTATTGTAGTGTTGGGCAGTTAGATGTGAACAGCGCGTAGCGTTGGGCACTTGGAGGTGAGAGATGCAAGAGTTTTGAGCGGACGATCTGGACGTGTGTTCGTCAGACAAAGGAAATTTGTAAGACTGGATGTCATGAATTGATTATTATATTATGACTTTTGAACACTATCAAGTCAAGAATATTGTTTGTTCCCCCCCCCCCTCCCCCCCCCCCCCAAAAAAAGAAAACCTGACTGTTAGTGTTAACAGCACTGTTGGTTCTAAGGACAATTCTAAAAAGTTTGTGAGGGCACAAGTGGTGGTTTATGGACTTGCTACATTGTCCGCAAGACTCTTCGATGGTGATTGTGCACAGCCGCAACAGATGGCTGATGGCCGTCTCTACAAGGACTGCAGTGGGTCTACACCTATGATGGCCTACCAGTACCATTATTTCTACAAGGACTGCAGTGGGTCTGCACCTTTGGTGGCCCACCAATACCATAATCTCTACCAGGACCACAGGGGGTCTGCTCTATGATGACCTACCTACCAATATTCTTCAAAACTTCGACTGACTCTGCTGTGGGTTTGCTCTGTTGTGGCCCATTACCTGTCAGCATGTTAAGAGTCAGCACTGTCTTTCCGTTGGAAGGACAACACTACATCTTCAAGACTGCATGGAAATCCGCTACTTCCGTGTGCATTTTCTTTTATTGATCAAAATTTGTACAGTGTAATTACTACTGCCATGATTTATCAGGACTATCTTCATCAGAACAATTTTTGCTTTTAACCAACTTGTATCAATAAGTGTGTGCATTTGATATCTTTGTTATTGTAATTATGAAAATTTTTATTAAATCATATTGGCCACTGCCTAAAATAATTTGTAAAATTTTTTGTGGGGAGCATGGGGGCTATGTAAGTAGGCTATTTAGGTTTTTATGTTAGTAACGCCACGTAGCGCTCTGTATGAAAACCACTGACTGTGCTGTGTGCAATCTGTGGCTGGTTGGCATTGTTGGAATATTCGCTATTGTAGTGTTGGGCAGTTGGATGTGAACAGTGCGTAGCGTTGTGCAGTTGGAGGTGAGCTGCCAGCAGTGGTGGATGTGGGGAGAGAGAGATGGCAGAGTTTTGAGAGCGGACGATCTGGACGTGTGTCCGTCAAAAAAAGGAAATTTGTAAGACTGAATGTAATGAACTGGTAATTATATTATGACTTTTGAACTCTATTAAGGTAAATACATTGTTTGTTCTCCGTCAAAATCATTCATTTGCTAACTATGCCTGTCAGTAGTTAGTGCCTTCAGTAGTTAGAATCTTTTATTTAGCTGGCAGTATTGGTGCACGCTGTATTCCAGTAGTTTGATTAACGAATATTTGTCCGCAGCTCGTGGTCGTGCGGTAGCATTCTCGCTTCCCACGATTGGGTTCGATTCCCGGCGGGGTCAGGGATTTTCTCTGCCTCGTGATGATTGGGTGTTGTGTGCTGTAGTTAGTTTTAAGTAGTTCTAAGTTCTAGGGGACTGATGACCATAGATGTGAAGTCCCATAGTGCTCAGAGCCATTTTTTTTAACGAAGATTTTTGTGAGGTAAGTGATTCATGAAAGGTATAGGTTATTGTTAGTTAGGGCCATTCTTTTGTAGGGATTATTGAAAGTCAGATTGCGTTGCGCTAAAAATATTGTGTGTCAGTGTGGTGTTGATCAGACTAAGTAGAGAGATAAATGTCTGAGTACTTTAATTTTTGCTCAGCTGTTTGAGAATCAAATAACGTAAGTGGTTTACCAGCACTGACATTCTTAATTTTTCTAAAGGGATGTTTCATAAATGACAATGAAACGGAGGATCACAGGTTAAATACTAGCCACTGTAAAATTGGAAATTTAAAGCTTGTATGAAGACTGGAACGTGTGATTATGTAGCACTGATTGCTCATTGGGTTGGATTGCAAACAGAACCCACTAATGACAAAGATAATATGACGGAAAATTCAGAAGTGACGGAGTTGAATAACACAAAACAACCTTGCAGGAGAAGCTACAGTTTCATTCGCCTTGAGTTAGAGCAATGTGAGTGGACCATTAGATAGTCAATAAGAAAATAAACAGTGACCAGACTATGATGAGATGGAGAGCAGGCAGTCGAATGAATCAGAAGATGCTGCGAGTTTGCTTTCTGGAGGCATGCCAAGCTGATGATGACTGAGTCTTCATACATTTCAGTTTGCTTTCTGGAGGCACGCCAAGATGATGATGACTGAGTCTTCATACATTTCACTCCTACATGCACAGTTATTGAGTCGTGTCTTCGCTCAGTTAAACTGGCCCTAAGATTTATATTTGTATCTTTGATATTATCATAAACAATATTATTTTAATGCTTTAAATAAATGGTTTGATTTGCATAACAGTTTCTTTTTGTTTTACAACATTTTGAGAATCCAGCTTGGGGTTAAATGAATTGTGAATCGCATTTTATCATATTAGTCCTTGAATTTATCTGCCATTTATTACTAGTCTGAAACCTGTCGATACGACACGAAAAAAAGTATTCTGCCATGTCTATATAGCAATATGCTGACTTCTTTGTGTGTCGTTCCAGATGCACAGATGGTGAGTTTTTGTTTGCTGAGTTCTGACTGAACAGTATTCTAGCGTCCTTGAGTGGTTTACGTTATGGTGAGCGGTGTGCTGAGGTCAGTCGATGTCATGTTGGTATGTTGATGGAAGATCACCTCAGATTAGTGAGTTCGCTAACTTAAAGGGCAGGTATCTGTCTGAGCCCTAAAGGTGTTAGAAAACCATTATTACAATATCAAACATTCATTGTTGACAAAAGACAACAGCTGATCCTCCGAAGTTCAGTCAAACAACGTAGGCAAGACTGCAAGCCATCGTGCTCTCCTGGTACCTAATGACCAGGGATCTGCTTCAGCCACAGTGACGGCTGCAGAGTCGGCGCATTAGCAAAACTAGAGTCACCAAGTCATTGCGGCACAGTGTTAGCATGCGATACAGTCTGCGCTGCTCAAAGCAGTCAACAGATTTCCGGAGAAGATGACCAGGGCACCCTAGACTCTGTCGTAGAATGATAGAGAAGCCCTCTACAATATCAGCTAAGAGTACATGATGCTGTGAAGTCTTTGAAAGTAGTAGACATGACACGGAGGAAAAATTCTGCCATAGTTAGATAGGAATACGCTGACCTTGCCCAAATGATGATGGATGCTGACCTACTATTTGGCCGTGATGGTGAGGCTTCTAGAAGATCTGTTAAATAGTGACAGTCACAGCGCCCCCGGAACTAGACGAGCAGAGGGTCAGCTGATATACGACTGGCTCTGAGCACTATGGGACTTAACATCTGAGGTTATCAGTGCCCTCGGACTTAGAACTACTTAAGCCTAACTAACCTAAGGACATCAGACACATCCATGCCCGAGGCAGGATTCGAACCTGCGACCGTAGCGGTCGCGCGGTTCCAGACTGCAGCGCTTAGAATCGCTCGGCCACAACGGCCGGCTGATATAGGACTCCTCATTGTACTGTGAAACAATAGAGTTCCATCAGAACAGAAGTAGTATTTACACGGGACGAGCTTGCATGTTCTGCTATCGTGAGAGGGGAATTACATCATTTGTTTTGGTTTTCCCGTTTGGTCTGCTCTCATTTTCGCTTCAGGATTTCACAGCTTCATATTTCAGACTCTCTTTCGTCTCATGTAACTAAATGCGTAGTTACTGTTGACTCCAGTTCAAGCTTTCATGTTGCACTTTGGACATTCACCATTATGACGGTATGATGACATTTTTCTGCTTTGCTTGGTTGAGTGCTCAGTCCGATCAGGGTGTTGTAATAGCTTCCCTGGTTTTTGATACTCGATTAAAGTTTCTCTCCCTCTCGCATTCTGTCTGCCCATTGACCGATTCTGTTCTGCCTCTGGCGTTGACGGAGAATAATTTTGAAATTTTTTGAGCTACATCAAGTATACTGTTCTGCTGTGCAACAGTATGCAGTAGGTGAAGATGCAGATGTAGCAGTGTATTTAATATCTGTTGCTGCAGCTTCCCCTGTATCTTGTGACGTAGCTCTAGAGTGTTTAATTTCTGTCTGTGAGAATTCTGTTGTCTTTCTCCAGTATACGGTCTGCTGCTACCAACGTTGACATCAGAGTTGTTTTGTTTGTGTCATTCCGTTCTGTGGAGTACTTCTGGTTTCTGATTGCCGTTTCCACGCAGCTGAGGCCTGGAAAGTCAACAGATGTAGAAGACGACAGGTGAGTCGAGGAAAGCTCGAGACCAGGTGAGGAGATACAAGGCACTGCTTGAGTCCACTGGATTGCATTCCAGCAACGTTAGCTGTCATCACGGTGCAAGTAGCCGAAATAAAACAAAGAAATGCCGCAACCACGGCTCAGACAGCTGAACTAAAAGAAGGCTACAGTGCCCAGTATAGTAGTTAGAAAGCGCCGAAGATTAGCCAGCTAAACTGAAATAAGGTAATGCAACCACTGTGGTGCCGCTGCTCGAGATCAAAAATATGAATACAGACAACGCAAAACAACTCGTTCAGCACTCCGATGAGGCATTCCGTAAGTCCCTTTAAAAGACTTTATTAATTAGTTGAATTATAATGAGCTGCATTTCCTCAGCTCGATAAATTGCTATGTAAATGCGTAGTCGAACATAACGGAAGACAGCACTGTAGAAAAACAGCTCTAAAATGGCTGTCGCAATGATGACATACCTATTCACATTTTCACGACATTGTGGTTTATCTCCCATCCACAAATGGAAAAAAATGGAACTGACGCATCAGTTTTCTGTACTTTGCTGAGGACAAATTTTTTGCACGCTTACACAGATTTCATAACACTCACTGACCTCACTTAACAATTTCATTGGACATTTAAGGTGAAAATGACATAACAAATCACATTTTCCAATATAAAAGACGTACATGGCACACACACTGTTCACAGTACAAAGACGGACATACTGCGCATCATCTAGACAATGACTGTCCTATTAGAAATTGGAACAAAGACTCACTACCTTTTGGCGAGTATGACGTCGGCATACTCTTGAACTGCTAGACTGTTCCACAACCGGTAATTGGTCAAATTAACGTTTGTACAAATTTTTCTACGTACGTGAGTGAACGGTTACAAAGAAACATCACTCTTGAAGTTAACAAAATTCATTAACATAAGATTAATTGTACATTACTATACATAATTTTAAAATAATGTTTACTAAAATTTATAGAGTAGGTCACATTGTCAAAACAATAAACGTTTAGAAATTTCTTCTACATGACTGTTTTCTATGAATAATTGAGTCTGCTTACGAAAAATTGCAACAGTTCTTCGTTTAATAGACCATAAAACGTTGTGAGACAATTTCGTTAGCGAAATATTCCAAAACGCGAAATGTATGGCAATTATGGTTAAATCGAACAAATGGAATTTTTTGGATAATTAACTTCTTTAAAATGAAAGATAAAACTAATGTTTGAAAATGTTACAGGAAGACTTGGAAAAAGACTGAAATTTAAGAAAAAAAAACACTTCCATAAACTACATTGACCACATAGGCTGACTTTTCTGTACTTTGTGCTTGCAGTTTAAGGTAAAAAATAGTTGCGAAAACCTGTGATTTCGCAAATTTCGCCAAACAGGCTTAGAATCGTAATATAATATTGATCAAAGTTTCCCGTAATTCTGGTTCGTTATAGGCAGGAGAACCAAGCGCAATTTACGAAACAAGAAGCGGACCTCAAACTCTGCAAACAAGATATTGATTGTGAGATTGCTGAAGTTATGCGTGACTTGGTTGCCGAGACTGCAAGGATACGGGTGGAGGTCGCCGACAGTCTGAACAAAGTGAGGAACGCATATGATCAGAGGTTTGCCAGCATGGAAACACGAGTAACTGCAAAAAACACAATACGGCTGGATAAAGAAATGGAGCTGTCCATGCAAGCACCGCAGGAAACCAGCCGGCAAAAAATGGTTCAAATGGCTGTGAGTACTATGGGAATTAACTTCTGAGGCCATCAGTCCCCTTGAACTTAGAACTAATTAAACCTAACTAACCTAAGGACATCACACACATTCATGCCCGAGGCAGGATTCGAACCTCCGACCGTAGCAGTCCCGCGGTTCCGGACTGCAGCGCACGGCCCCCGCGGCCGGCAAACCAGCCGGCAATTAAGCAACACACAAACAAGAGCGCGTGTTCTCGAGCAGAAGAAGCAGAAGGTGTTTGTGGCAATTCACCAAAGAAGCAGGACACACCAATAGGTTTTCATACTGTGTTTCTGATGCGTTTTGTGGATATACCACTGCCCTACGCGTTACTTCTTGTACAGTAGACACTTGATAGGATGGAAATTACCAGGTTTGACGTAACGTTTTTTGAGAGTAGCACTTACAAAGATTTTTGCACCTAGTTTATCGGAACGTGCCGGAACTTGGCCGCACAGGTACTTACGAAATTGAACATAAATCGGATACAGCCACGTCAATCTATGACAACGTCCACCGTCCACTTTGTCTGTAATACAATAGCTACAGTCGGCGTCTACCTTCTGGAGTTGTGGGAACCGGGGTGATTTAGGTGGTCAGAGGCGTTAATGAATACGTTCTCGTAGCATCCCTCGCTACCCATGTGGAATACGAATGCCACACTCCAAGAAGAACATGACAGTACGCAGCAGGATGTGCATTTGAATCACAAGACGTAAAGTGTGCCAGCAAGATTGAAAAGTTTGAATATGAAGCCCCACAGCAATAGAGAATACGCGAAAGAGATCACAGTGTGGCAGAAAAGCACTATGAGATGCGCCACAGAACTACAGGATATGCGCACCCAGCATGGTGATACGGGATGCTTCCCATATCGGATGTTGCCGGTGCAGGTTCTTGTGCATGAACTGACCTCGCGATTATGTATCATAAATGTTCGGTGCCATTCATGTCGGGTGATCTGGGTGGCCAAATGTTTCGCTCGAATTGTCTAGAATGTTCTTCGAACCAATTGTGAACAACTGTGGCCAGGTCACATGGCGTACTGTCATCCATAGCAATTCCGTTCGTAAAGTTCATGAATGGCTCCAAATGCTGCCTAAGTAGCCGAACAATACCATTTACAGTCAATGATTGGCTCAGTTAGACCAGTGTACGCAGTCCTTTCCATGTAAACACAACCCACACCAGTATGGAGCCACCACCAACTTGCACAGATCCTTGTTGACAACTTGGGTCCATGGTCTTGTGGGGTCTGCGTCACAATCGACCCCTACATCCCCTATTACTAACTAAAATCGGGAATTATCTGACCAGATCACGATTTCCACTCGTCTAGGACCCAACCGATATGCCTACGATCTCAGGAGAGGCGTTGGAGGCGATGTCGTGCTGCTGCCGTAGTCAATGAACGCCAAATTGCGGCGCACTGTCCTGACGGATAAGTTCGTTGTGCGTCCCACATTGATTTTTGTTTTTATTTGACGCATTTTTGATTGTCGGCTAGCACTGATAACTCTATGCAAATGTTGCTGCTCTCGGTCGTTATATGAAGGCTATCGGCCACAGCGTTGTCCGTGTTGGGAGGAAATGCCAGAAATTGGGTATTCTCGGCACACTCTTCGCACTGTGGATCTCGGAATATTAAATACCGTAACGATTTCCGGAATGGCTGCAACAACCATTCATCGTTCAGGATCTGTTAACTCCCGTCGTGTTCCTGTAATCACGTTGGAAACATTTTCGCGCGAATAACCTACTTACAAATGACAGAGCTGTGTCAATGCACAGACTTCCTAAATCCTTGTCTAGCGAAACTATGGCCATTAATATCTGTGTCCTTTGCTATTCCATGACTTTTGTCATCACAGTGTACAAGCTTTAAGAATACCCAATACTTTGTGAACGTATTTCGTGTTATATAAATTAATATGAATTTGTTGTGTTTAGGTGGTAATTTTTGTATGTTCGTTGGGTCCCCGAAAATGATTCGGATTTCTCTGCTAGCCCGTGTATCGTAATGGCGACGGGTCAGAGATATAAGGGGGTTCGTAGTCCCGCCGCAGCTTCTGCGCCGCCGCAGCCGCAAGCATGTCGAGTGGAGCCGTCCGCTGATACGAGGCGGACAGTAAATACTGCGACCAGTACTTGTCTGTCAGTTTCTCGTTAGTCATTGATACCTTCAGTACACGCCATTGAAGAATGGAGTTTTTGATATTAACTATATTCAGTTTTTGATTCGAATTGCTCCCCGGAATGTTAGTATTTGTTGAAGACGACTTTTGCTACGCTCTGGACTTGTTTTTCGTCAGCTGTTCACATCGTAAACTCCGTCATCATCGACCTCAGGAACTGCTTCTTTATCCTCTGGGGCTGCCTTACCGCCGGTGCCAGTGATGATAAACTAAAAAAAATCATAATACCGCATTGACTGCTGGTAAAATACCTTGTTACAGAACCAATTTTAGTCGTCTAACCGTCATCAGATTGCTATGCACCAAACAAAATTATAAGTGAGTAATATTACAGGCTTAAACGGTGACGAATCTGTTAACTGATGAAAATATTAACAACAGCACACACATAATGGAATTACACGCAGTTCTCTAAAATTATTCACAGCATCATGTTAGGCGAAATATAAAATCGTTATTCTCTGCTGATGAAGCCATGAATAATACGCTTAAATAAAGTATACGATAACACAGTGATACGACTCATTACGAAAACTACATATCATAGAGAAGTAAATGGTTCACATCTGTACAGAGTTACCTGTTATCATACCGCAATATAAATTACGTCTTAAGTCTACAAAAACAGTGCTAGGGCGTATACCGGGTCATGTTAAAGCTGAAATCGGTGGTTAACTGATTCATACCAAACAGAGGCGACAGAACAGCTGATCAATATTACTCGGGTAGTAAAGGACAGCAGCACGTTGATAGATAATACTTTTATAGACCAAGATAAGTTTAAAAACATAAATTCTTGTCCTGTTAAGAAGGCCTTCCTGATCACGGTGCTCAGCTAGTGACAGTATATGACATTTCTCCATTCAGTTATCCAAAACTACCGTCCAAAGTTGTGCGTTTAATTAATGACTCAACAATCTGAAATTTCAGGGAAAATCTTGAGCAGTTAGACCGGGATGAGTTGTACAAGGAACCTGATCATAATTTAAAATATAACTTATTTGATGATTCACTTGTAAGAGAATTTGAAAACTGTTTCCCCAAGCAAGTAGTTAAATCTAATTATAAGAAACCATGCAAATACCTTGGCTTCCTAAAGGATTAAAAATATCTTGTAACCACAAAAGGGAACTGTATCTAATAACAAGAAAGAGTAATGACCCAGAAACAGGCAAATATTATAAAAACTACTGTGCTACATTAAGAAAGGTTATTAAAAAGTCCAGAAGCATGTGCATCATGTCTGAGATTAATACCGCTGATTTCAAAATCAAGACAATTTGGAATATTATTAAAAGGGAGACAGGGCAACCAAGAGTACAGGATGTCGGCATTACCATCAAAGCGAATGGAAACTTGACAAACAACAAGCCGGAAGTCGAAAACATTTTGAGTTATCATTTTTTAAATGTTGTAGAGAAAATAGGATCTAAATGTTCATTAGAAGAAGCAATGCAGTTAATGGAAGTGGCCTTACCCACACTGTTTGATACAATTGAAATTCCATCCACCTCTCCTACTGAAATTAGGAAGATAATAAACTCTCTCAAGAATAAAAATTCACATGAAATTGATGGCATTTGCAGCAGGATAACAAAAGCTTGTTCCAAAGAGATAAGTGAGATTCTTAGCCACATGTGTAATAGCTCTCTGAAGCAGAGTATTTTCCCAGATAGACTGAAACATGCCATTGTTAAACCACTGCATAAAAAAGGGGATACGTCTGATGTGAACAACTACCGCCCAATCTCTCTTCTGACTGCCTTATCCAAAATTCTTGAAAAAGTAATGTACTGTAGAGTAGCTTCACACCTTTGTAAAAATAAAATTTTAACAAAATGTCAGTTTGGTTTCCAGAAAGGTTTTTCAACGGAATATGCTATATATATACTTTCACTAATGAAATATTAAATGCTCTGAGTAACCGGCAGTCACCCATTGGGATTTATTGTGATCTCTCGAAGGCTTTTGATTGTGTAAATCATGGAATACTTCTAGATGAGCTCAAGTACTGTGGTATTAATGGGACAGCGGTCAAATGGTTTAAATCATACCTAACTTGAAGAGAGCAGAAAGTTGAAATAAGTAGTTCACATAATATGCCAAAAACTGGTAATTTCTCAAACTGGGGAACAATCAAGAATGGGGTGCCGCAAGGTTTGGTCTTGGGTCCTCTGCTGTTCTTAATATATATTAATGACTTTCCATTCTATGTTCACGAAGATGCAAAGCTGGTACTTTTTGGCGATGATACAAGTATAGCTATCACACCCAACACACAAGAATTAAATGGTGAAATTGTAAACGATGTTTTTCAGAAAATCATTAAGTGGTTCTCTGTAAATCGGCTCTAATTACACTTTGACAAAACACAGTATATATGGAATGATACCATTAATAAATACAGACGTCAATCAGAAATCGGTAGCTAAGGTAGAATATTCAAAATATCTATGTGTATGAATTGATGAGGGGTTGATCTGCAAAAAAAAAACACTGAAGATCTGCTGAAACGTTTGAGTTCAGCTAATTATTCTATTAGGGTCATTGCAAATTTCGGCGATATACATCTCAGTAAATTAGCTTACCACGCCTATTTTCATTCTCTGCTTTCATATGGCATCATATTCTGGAGTAACTCATCATTGAGTAAAGGAGTGTTCATTGCACAAAAGCGTGTAATCAGAATAATTTTGGAGCACATCCAAGATAACCCTGCAGACACTTAGTTAAAGAGCTAGAGATCTTCACTGTAACCTCAATATATATATAAATTCACTTATGAAATTTGTTACTAACAATCCGAACGAATTCAAAAGTAATTGCTGTGTACATGGCTACAACACTAGAAGAAAGGATGATCTTCACTACTCAAGGGAAAATCTAACTTTGGCTCAGAGGGGGGTAAATTATGCTGCCACAGAAGTCTTTGGTCACTTACCCAATAGCATCAAAAGTCTGACAGATAGCCATATAGCCTTTAAAAGGAAATTAAAAGAATTTCTTAATGGCAACTCCTACTTATTAGATGAATTTTTGGGTTTAGTAAGTGGATAATTTCCCAAACTCCCACCAAAAAAATTAAGAATATTGTCATATAATATTTTGTGTAATGTAATCTTTTACTAACCTGACACGTTCCACATCATTACGAAGTGTCCTATTCATGATCTATGGAACAAGTACTAATCTAATCTAATCTACTGGTAGAGCCAAAGGTGCTCATATTGTATTATGCGAGCTGCTGATACACTATTTATCCATGGAATTGAGCGTCTTACACGTGTTACACAGTATATATATTTAGACTCTTCGGCTAGGCATACATTGTATGTATCTGTAAGACCTGTCCCATCGAAGTTGCTGTACGATGGGAGCAGTATGCATATGAATTTGTCTATAACTCGTTTCACATTAGTGTCGCCGGCCGCTGTAGGCAAGCGGTTCTAGGCGATTCAGTCCAGAACCACGCTGCTGCTAGGGTCGTAGTTTCGCATCCTGCCTCGGGCATGGATGTGTGTGATGTCCTTAGGCTAGTTAGGTTTAGGTAGTTCTCTGGTCTAGGAGACCTATGACCTCAGACGTTAAGTCCCATAGTGCTCAGAGCAATTTGAACCATTTGAACATTAGTGCCTATAATTACATGTAAGCCATTACTTACATGCATTTTGTTTTCTGTCACCGCGACTGTGACTGTAACACGCGCAAACTGCTATTAGATGCAACATATAGAACACCTGTTATGGCTGTCATATATACTTATCGTAGCAGACGACACACAGTTTAGTGACAGCAAGACTCTATATGAAAGCTTCGTGTCTGTTCTTTCGGACATGTCCGAAGAGATCTCGGGTTCGAATCCCGTTTGGGTATACATTTTCATTCATTGCCTCAGATTCCGCGCAATGTCCTGCTGCAGCTACCAGCAGTGATCCCATTCAATTTAGAGCAAGATTCTTGTCACTCTCGACGTATGTAGACTTCTACGACCATCTTTGGCTCTTCCAGTAAACAGTGATCAGCTGTTCAGTCGCCTCAGTGTGGTATGAATCTATTCACAGACATAACTCTGAGTAAAGTTTTAACATGAACCAGTACACTCCCTAGCACTGTTTTTATCGATCGACGATGTAATTTATCTTACTATACGATAACAGGTAACTCTGTACAAATTTAAGCCATTTATGTCTTTCTAATATGTGGAATAACTATATTATGGTATGCTTTTGTTTTCAGTAGAATATTCATCGTTTGATCACCCAACGAAAGGATTTTATATTTAGTCAAACATGACGCTGTGAAATTCCACTACGTGTATGTTGTTGTATACATTGTCATCAGTTAACAGTTTCATAACAATTTAAGCTTGTGAAGTTGCTCATGTATTATTTTATTTTGTGTATAGGAACCTGATGACAGTCAGACTACTGAAACTGAATGTATAAATAAAGTGTTTTACTAACAGGTCAAGGCGGTAATCTGAGTTTTTTCAAATAAATAAGAGCTGTGGATCACCACGTGCTGAAAATACAATTGATCGTAAACTCTGTTCTCCCTACGCAGAGTAGGATAGAAAATTAGCAACAAGTACTTCCTCTTCGTACAATGATTCTAGTGAAGTTTGGATCCCGAGATTCAAAAGTTGTAGCAGTAGCAGTTGCAGCTACAACAGCGAAATCGACGGCAACGACAGAAAAAAACAAGAACAGTAGTGTCAATCCCACTAGCAACAGCATAAATTGGTGTTTCAGCTGCTGCAAGGCCAGCACCATGCAGGAGCTGCAGCTCCACCGCTTTCCCCACCCTATTCGCCTGTTTAGACAAGGCAAGCGAGCAGAGTGGCGCACTTGTTAGCACTGACGGGGACGGCGGCTTCCCGGCATAGATGCAGCACTTTGGGGATGTGTTTCACCAGAATGTGTACTGCACAAAACGTAGATAGACGTGCAGTAAGGAAATCGAGTGGTGTGGCCATCTGCAGTGTAGAGGTTGTGCACGAGTATGAGGAAGAGGATTGGGCCACCTTCAGCCAGTATTGACTGATTTCTCGGAGGAACAGGGTCGGTGCCATCTTTCGGCCACCACAGGGGATTAGGGACACGCTTCGCTTGCTAAGGGACATGCTGCAACTGTAAATACTCAGTATATATAGCATTCCCTATTGAGTGTCGCCTCCAGCTCATTGGGCAAACACGGAGCTGCATCTCATACCATTGCATTGTACACATTAGATGCGTAAGCCAGCGACATAAAGATAGCTTGGAAGTGATAGAACAGCCTCAACCAAGGACTTACGTTTGCATGTGACAAAACAAAAGTGTTGTGCGGAGCCACTGGCTTGTGAAGAGCAATATTAAAGAATATACTGAGATAAGGTCCCATGACAAAACATCAACAGGGATGAGTGCTACCAGATAAGTTCAGCGTGGAACCCTGCGCTAGCAGTACTGTGCACAGACAGCACCTTACAATTGATTCTTTGAGAATCTAAGCAAGACTGAATGCGCACAAAGTGGCAATCCATCTCCCTACCATGTTTCGCTGCCCGCCCCCTCCCTCCCCCTGCACACACCATAAGGGTGGAGTTGAAGGGTAGCCCGAGCATAGCCTCGAGATTTTACCAGGGGACGAAGAGACTGATGATGATCAAAACAACGTGGAATTTCAATGCGGCCACCTGATGAAATCCTAGGAAGATTTCACCAGCAGCATAGAGCGGAAAAGTCTACATTCTCATACGATGGTACTAATATGAATCTATTTTATCTTAGCACACTCCTCTTAGGATATCCCATGGCAATACTCTTCATTATAGCAGAAGGAACTGGCAAACATGAAATTCCTTAATTTACTCTGAAACTCCACCAGACTATATTTTGCAAATATTTCAAGAGTCAGTTTCTAATGTTTTGAATGGCGAAATCCATAGAATGTGAAAACCAATCAGTCAATCAATCAACCAATTGGACTCGCATTCGGGAGGACGGCGGTTCAATCCCGCATTCGGCCATCCAGATTTAGGTTTTCGGTGATTTTCCTTCATCGCTCCAGGCAAATAGTGGGATGGTTCCTTTGAAAGGGCACGACCGATTTCCTTCCCCATCCTTGACACCATCCGAGCTTGTGCTCCGTCTCTAATGACGCCGATGACGACGAGACGTTAAACCCAATCATCCTTCTTTCTTACCTTCCTTTCGACGATTCAAATGAGAGTTGGAAGTACTATTCACGCCGTTTTGTTCTTCATTGCAGTTCCAGCCAAATGACTTACCCGTAAAGCCACAGTGGGCCCTTCCAGCCTTCTAATAATAAACCGTACGAAGTGCTGCAGAAAGTGGTCGACTCTCAGACCTCAGTTGTTTGAGATTTTTGGTGCTTGTGGATTGATGATTGATTACACAGAGAAACTATGATTTTCTTAAATGAGAAATTTTCAGTAATTGATGTGCATTTTGGTCTTCTGATTCTGAGTACAGAGTCAGAATTGCCCTATTGGGATCAATTCTTTGTAATAGGTTTGGTATGCTAATTATGAGTATGAAGTTAGAGTCGCTCTATAAGTAAGTATCACAATGTGAATATACAGGATGTAAATTTTAAGTTGACAAACCAGAATAACTCGAAAAATAAGCTTCACACGAAAAAATGTGTAGTATCCAAAGTTGATTATTATTGAGTGGGACATCTGCTGGTGCTAAAATTAGCACGCCACCCCAGCCCCCTGGCGGTGTTGCTGGAGGCAACTTAAAAATTTCAAATGGAAATCCCCATTTTTATTGCACAATCAGATTCTACATAAAAAAAACTACGTACATTTTGTCTTAAAAATTTGTTTTGATTCTTGGTAGTTGGCGCTGTAATTCAAGAAAATCCCCACAGGGTGGGGTTTGAGAGAGAGGAATTAGAGTTTTACAAATGTTCAGACACATATTAATTTCTTTCGCTGATTCGGATAACTTTTGTTTGTTTCGTGGTGGTGAGGCCACACAAATTTTAATTATCAAACAAATCATCTGAATAGCTAACTAACTAACCAAACATCTTATTTACTGACGAGTGAACTCATTAACTAACAGAGTAAACAAAGTAAAACATTAATTCAGGAAAAGACCGACCCACTCGCTAACTGAAAATGAACGTATTCCTGTTTAAGAGTTGGTGGTCCTGAAAAGGAAAGATTGGTTTCCTTTTATTGTTGATTACTTGCAAATACTTGCAAGTAAATGAATTTCGGTATGCTTGTTTCCAATGGGTCCCCTCGCCTCTCACTTTCGACCTGCTTGTTGTTCGTAAATCCCTTGCATCACACCGTTTTACGACCTCCAACTTCGATGCAGTTACTGACGCGTGCTGTAAATCCCTGCACACATCTTAATAACATGTCTGGTGTAACTGCAGCGCTAGCATCTCTTTTTCTTTACATCATGTATTCGCGAGTGGTAGGTATTTCATGATAAACGATATATTTCAGATAACCGCATAAGCAAAAATCTGGCGAGGTAAGGTCAGGCGATATGGCTGGCCAATTTACAGGACCTGCCCTGCCGATCCAGCGACCATGGTAAAGTCGATCTAGTACATCGCGCGCTACTAACGAATAATGCGCTGGACAACCACCATCTTGATACCACATGTTTTATCGAAGTTCGATGCTCAGGTCTTCAAGTAGATGTGGCAGTTCATTTTCAAGTAGGTTTCGATATTTCTTCTCATTCAAATTACCGTCGATAAAATACGGACCGATCAGTTTATTGCCAATTATACCACACCAAACAATAACTGACCAAGGTTGCTGATAGTTGAATTCTCGAATCCAGTGTGAGTTCTGTTCATTCCAGTACTCCATGTTATGGCGATTGACTTCGCCGTGGTTTGTGAATGTTGCCTCATCGGAGAAAAGTACTCTGATAAAAAAGTTTTGGTTTGTTTACATCCGCTGAAATGCCCAGTGACCAAACGTTAGATGGCTTTGGAAGTCATCGCCGTGTAGTTCCTGATGCATGGATACACCGTATGGATGAAATTTGTGGAGCTTCAGAATCTTCCAAACACTCGTGTGTGAAATTTATGATTGCCTTGATATTACTCTTGTGCTCGCATGTGGATTGTGAGCCACAGCAGCTAGGACTGCCACTTGATTATTTTCTCCACAAACAGTAGCTGCACGGGTTCTTTTTTTCTGGTTCACACTATCTTCCGCAGTAAATTGTTTAATAACTCTAACAAATGAGGACCGTGATCGTAAAAAATGGTCCAAATGGCTCTGAGCACTATAGGACTTAACATCTAAGGTCATCAGTCCCCTAGAACGTAGAACTACCTAAACCTAGCTAACCTAAGGACATCACACACATCCACGCCCGAGGCAGGATTCGAACCTAAGACCGTAGCGGTCGCGCGGTTCCAGACTGAAGCACCTAGAACAGCTCAACCACAACGACCGGCTTTCGGTTAATAAACCATTTATTTCAGCTGCTACTGAACAGTTCGAGGATAAGATACATTTTTTGAATGTTGTATTTATTTTGCTGTTGTGGTTAACTATGAATGGCCATAGGATTCTGCCTCCATAAGATTATGACTCCCTACTATTCTGACCCCATAACATAATGACTCTATTCGATTCTGAGTCCACACAATTCTGACTTCACACACAGACAAGTTGACATTTAATATCCGACGACATTGACTTTGTGATGCTACCTATTATTTTCTATTCGATGATCATCATGTAAACATTACTATGAATTTTAAAAATGATATAATTCTGTTGCAATAATAAGGAAGTACTTGTAATAATTACAGACTCTTCAGTCAATGATTGAAATTGTAACAAGTTGTGAGAACTAAACTGAATATGCAGTCATAAGGAATGACTTATTTACTATCTTATGTTGACTAGAGCTGAAGTCACTTACACTGTATACGAAGAAATGGCATGTATCACAGAAATTGAAGCCTTCTGGAAATTTAGGAATATGGAATAGCTCTGAGATCCCTTGTCAACAGAACTCATTACTTCATGGGAATAAAGAGCTAGCTTTGTTGCAGAAGAAAGATATTTTCTGAATCCGTATAGATTGTGTATCAATAACTTATTTTATTCAAGGTGATTCATAATGTTCGAGTACAGTATATGCTCCAAAATCCTAATGCAAATTGAGCTCAGTAATATGGGTCTGTAATTCAATGGGTTACTCGTATTCCCCTTCTTGAATGTTGGTGTGACCTGTGCTACTTTCCAGTCTTTAGGAATAGACCTTTCGTCAAGTGTGTGGTTGTATATGATTGCTAAGAAAGGCGCTATTGTGTCTGCATGCTCTGAGAGGAACCTGATTGGTATACCATCTGGACCGGAAGACTAGCCTTTGGCTTGCTCTGAGCACTGTGGGACGTAACATCTATGGTCATCAGTCCCCTAGAACTTAGAACAACTTAAACCTAACTAACCTAAGGACATCACACAACACCCAGTCATCACGAGGCAGAGAAAATCCCTGACCCCGCCGGGAATCGAACCCGGAGACTTGCCTTTCTTAAGTGTTTTGAGTTGTTTCGAAACACCTAAGATATATACTTTTATGTCACTCATGCTAACGGCTGTTCTTGTTTCGAATTCTGGAATATTTAGTTCGTCTTCTAGGGAAAACTGTATCAAGAAACTCTGCTTTAGTGGCGCCATCATTGGTAACATTTCCATCGTTATCGCACGGTCACGGTATTGACCGTTTTTTTGCCACTGGTGTACTTTACATACGACCAGAATCTCTTTTGGTTATCTACCATATTCTGAGACAATATTTCATTGTGGAAACTATTAAAAGCATCTCGCATTGACGTCCGCAGTAAATTTGGAGCTCCCGTGAAACTTAGCCAGTCCTGGTGATTTTGCGTTCTTCTGAATTTGACATGCTTTTTCGTCGCTTCTGCAACAGTGTTCTGACGTGTTTTGTGCACCATGGTGGATCAGTCCCGTATCTTAGTAACTTATGCGGTATGAATCTATTTATTGCTGTCGAAACTGTATCTTTGAATCTGGACTACACTTACATAATTAGCTTGGGAGGTATGGAGACTCTCTCTTAGGAAGGCATCAAGCGAAATTTTATCTGCTGTTTTAAATAGATATATTTTGCGCTTATTTTTAGTGGGTTTGGTTGATACAATTTTGAGCCTCGCTACAACGACATTGTGTTCACTAATCCCTGTATTCGTCATGACGCTCTCTATTAGATCAGGATTATTTGTGGCTAAGAGGTGAAGTGTGTTTTCGCAACCATTTACAGTTCGTGTGGGCTCAAGAGCTAATTGTTCAAAGTAATTCTCAGAGAAAGCATTTAGTGCAATTTTGGAAGATATTTTCTGTCTACCACTGGCTTTGAACATGTATTATCTCCAACAGATCGAGGGTAGACTGAAGTCTCCGCCAATTATAACTGTACGAGTGGGGTACTTATTTGTAATGAGATTAAAGTTTTCTTTGAAACGTTCAGCTATTATATCATCTGAGTCGGGGTCGGTAGAAGGAGCCAATCATTATTTTGACACGGTTGTTGAGTATAACCTCTACCCATAGTAATTCGCAGGAACTATCTATTTCAACTTCACTACAAAATAAAATACCCAAATGGCCGCGTCTTGCAGAGTTTTGGCCGTAAAGTTGTACACGGTGCGTCTACGAAGTTTGTCATGTAACTTTCCTTCTTGCGGAAAACGGTCCCCGAAGCGATGAAATTCACCAATCTGATGTACTGTATCATTTTGTCGCTTCCGTTCCGAGAACGCCTACGTGGCACGATCAACCCATGCCCATGAAGCTTCAGGAAATCGTGACGAACTCTACAGATGAAGGGCCAGTAGATCTGGGAATAAGAATTCCATTTCCCCCGAGTGTGATGAATCCTCTTTCTATCCAGACGTGCCCGGCTCAGTTTTTAATTCTGTTAGCGGCTGAATAGTTTATACAGTGAGTAACCTTTGCGATAGTCGGAATAATTTGAAAATCACCGAGCGAGGTGCCGCAGTGGTTAGCACACTGGACTCGCATTCGGGAGGACGACGGATCAAACCTGCGTCTGGGGATCCTGAGTTTGGTTTCCGTGATTTTCCTAAATCTTTTTAGGCAAGTGCCAGGATAGTTCCTTTGAAAAGGCACAACCGACTTTCTTTCCCCTTCTTCCCTCATCCGATGTGACCGATGACCTCGCTGTTTGGTTCCCACCCCCAATCAGCCTACCAACCAATTCGAAGATGACGGCGTCTTAATAAGAACGTAAGAGCACCCAGTAGTCTGCTCTTCTTATTTCTGAGGTTATGAATCTTCTTTCACCATTTCCTCCCAATATGCGTGTAGTACGTGTTGCTTGAGGCTATCCCGATGAGACAGCTGTGAAACTGGTTCTCGGGCGAGATGTCCGATGTCGTCGTGGAAATTACACAATTTTTCACGACAGTCGACGTCTCTCCCGAAACCATATTTACAACTAGTTCGTCGAGAAACCCTCAAGCAACAGAGGTGCCTGTCTATATCTGTGCTATTATGTTTCATACGATCACCTGCCACGAGCCCCTCACTTCACTTTACTTCTCCATCCGATACTTCCCGGTAAGACGACGTAGTGGCTGCAAGGTAAGTGATGTTGTTCAGGACCCATCTGCTTGTTATTCCCTTCTCCAGTCCGAGTGATCATAAACTGTGTTCTCCATACCAAGAGTAGGGAAGAAAAACATGGAGGCAGACCATCGCTAGGGACGAGGAGAAATGATATGCAATGCACATTGTGAGAGCGTGATATCTGTGCACTGCCACGTCACACAGTGTGATATTGAGAGGAACAACCCGCATTGCATAATATAAGACTTTCCAATGCTGAAGATTTTAACGTTGCTCACACTGGTGCATTTCCTTTTTCCGTGTGCCATTATCGTTTATTATACTTAATTCACATATAATGTGCCCGTCTTTTTATTGTAATTTTCTATTATTGATGGTACAATGTCTCTGTTTATACAGAGCTTGTATTTTCGAATTACAATGTCCTTCAGACCACTGGCACACGAGGCTTTCCCAAAAAACCAAGCATGCATGTCTGACGGACATTGTAATGTCAAGATACAGTCACCGTATGATCACAAAGATTGGAACCATCACTAATGTATCCATGCCACGATGGGCTTAAATGATGATAAAATATTTGTTTCTGTATGTACGGGAATCACGAATTACGAAATCAGCGAACATAACGGTTGTAGCCTCCGTAGATAGGTACTCGGGGCGTGCTCGGATAGCCGAAATGGTTGAGGCTACCGTTCGCGATAAGCGGGATAGAAGGTTTCGAGTCCTGGTTCGGCGCAAATTTTCATTTGTCGCAAACAGGTGACTAATCTAGATTCACAAAATGCGACTCTATTTCGTAGTATTGTCATGTGATGTATAGAACTGGATGACGCTAACGTGGAAGGCGAGAGCAAACCACGTGCCATGATACTATCAGCTTACTCTTTCAGTATAGCTTAGATGGGCCACAGAACCATGCTAGGGGTGCCGAGTGGTCGTTGAAGAAGGTAAGGGTAGGTTACAATAGCTTACGTGCACAACGTTTAGTACATGGATGACATTTTTATTGTTGACATTTGATTTAATTCCCTTTCCTCACCCAGCTGACGGAGTTTAATTAAGTGATGAAGAGGAGGCTTGCAAAGACTGGTAATACTCAGCTTAAACCTGATGACCACAGGTTAAATTATTACAAAATGCTCCACGTGTGTTATTTCTATCAGTTTTGTATGTATCCGTAATATTTTCATTTGTGACATGATGATCCTCTTCTTTGTAATTTATATTCTTGGTGTTCAACTTACATATAGATATTTACGTTTCTTTTGTGTGTTACGTAATGATTTATCAAGAATCATTATTTGTATTGATAATTGACTGAGTGAGACATGCTTGGTAACCACTGACGATGTCACTTGTCCCAAAATCCCTTAAGATTGTGTGTGACGTGTATTATTTTTTATCAAGAAGTGAAGATCGTATTTATGAACAGTGAGTGTGTGCGTCACAGGCCAAGTGAGCATAGATGGACCACAAAACCATGATTCTCAATCTTCTCTACGAAAACCTGAGAGCCATGTCAAAAGGCCGTGTAATACTTTGCAGCTGAGTAAGGACGACGAAAGGGAAGTTTAAGCGGCAAGAAGTACGAAAGACTTTCCCAAAAGCCAGACAGAGATGGCGTAACTGAAGTGTTTGCCTCGTTCACAATACGTTGCCCTATGTAAAGTCTGATGGGCGGCGAAGAGGGATACCACAAGGTCACGACCGCTTGGAGACAGATGAGCACAGCAAAGGAATTACCGATACAAAGAAGTGGGTTTGTTATTAGGTGGCTGCTTTCTTGACAACTTAGGAATGCAGAAAAACATTTGAGGCAATGGCTAGCGATGTACGACTCTGAGGAGATTGCGAGCAGCGCTAGGAACTACCGCGATGAAGAACAGTGTGAGATGGCAGTTACCGGGTTCCAGGCCAGGCGCGGCAGAATTACACCCTGTAAGAAAACTGGAAGGTCACCGTGAATAGGTCATTGGTTGAAACTGCGAATTGAACCGTCCGTGACAATGACTATACGATGGAAATTCAGCACCCTGGAGAAGAGCGTGAGGGAGGCTAGCAACATAAAACTGCGAACCAGGAACAGCCGGTCAATCGATCGGTCTATGAGCAATGTGAGCAGACAAATAGTCAATGAGTAAAGAGACAGTGAGCAGAGGGTGATGAGACGGTGAGCAACAGTCAGAGGAATGAGAAGAGACAGTGATTTTACCTTGTAGAACCATGCTTACCTGTTGTCGGCTCAGACTTTAGTCTTTGAAACAGATCCACACTTTCATTTCGACGATATCGTCACTTTTTAACATTATAAATCCATGTTGAATGGATGACTCCTTGCAATGTGAGGCCTGAACCTTTAAGAATCCGACTGCAATTTCTTGTCTCTAAACACTAGCCGATGCCGCTCCCTACTTGTCAGTTATTGCAGAAAACAATTACCGGGAGCTCAAACATAAGAACACTGCGTTGGCTTGTTAGTCATGCGCTGCGCGAACAATTCAGCCTTGCAGTCGGGCAGCACCTACGAGAGAATGATTTAAGATACGTTGTGTGTCGCCATAAAGCCACGGGACATGGGAGACGCAAGCTGCCGAGTATCAAACAACCACCAAACAAACAAAAGAGGGTAATCAACACATCACGCCGATCTTATATCCATACATGCCGTAATGAAAAACTGAGTTCACAGAGTGGTGAGATGAGTTATCCACTCCCCCCTTTTAATTGCTCATTTGATTAGGCGTGTCTGTTGCTAGTCAAACCGTTCCTGAATTTACATTTTTATTGATGATATAACTATAAACATGACTCAGCAAATGCAGCTTTTAATCCTTCAATTAGTTTGTTTCGCAACATTTTGGAGCCCAGCATGTGGTAATCGCATTTGTCTTTCCCTGTATACTTTTGGATATTAATGCATTCTTGATGCCCAATGAGAGATGATTTGCATAACACTTCCTCGAAATCCACTATAACTGTGATTTCAGGTTTAAAAAAAAATAATACTGTATCTTTACATGGAGAAGGCCTATAATAAAATTAAGTACGGTACGCTCTACATGGAATGGTTTGAGGTAAGAGGCTGGATTTTGCTGAAATGCATACCTGCTATTTTGTGATAACTGTCATTCTTATCATTAGGAACTATATCTTGCCTTGGTGGCCTAAACATCTGGCGCCGACGGCGTCACGCACAATGGTTTAGTTGCTGTGAGCCTTGCTCCTACACAACTGGCACCGCATGAAATCTGAGTTCTGGAACTCTGCTGCGAGACCAGCAGGCGGCGACAACAGCATTCCAGCCAGGCGACCAGGAAGCATACACGAAAACGGTAGAGGTCATTGACGTACCGGACCTCTTACTGCATCTGCTGAGTCATGTGCCGAAAATAGGCCCGCATGTATCAACCGCGAGGTAGCTATTTAGGCTGGCATGCGAGTCTGCCAAGCCAGTTCTGTCACAACGAGTAACCGTCAAAACGATTTCAGCAACATCTAGCGATGGACTCCCCCACCATCTTCGAGGACAGAAAGCCGATTCCTCCGTCTGGATTGTAAGTGTCATCGACAGTGTGCTAACTGGGACTTGGTATAATTTCAACTGTTCTTATTTCACCGACAAGATAGTGCCAAAACTTTACTCTGTGATTCTATTTTTGTATGGCTTTGAAATTTTCTATACTGATTAATCGTCGACACTTCTCCTGTTAAGATGACTATAAGATATTTTGAAAGATTTTAACTAGATTGCGGTCTTCGTTTATTTTCAAACCCAAGAATTAAGAATCTCTTTTTTTGTTGAAATTTAACTTTATTCAGACTTCTATATTTTGCTCACCTTAAAATAGTGTAGTATTCTCACTTATCTACTGATTATTTTCAAAGATTGAAAACTATTGTTTATTTTTCATTTCCAGAATGAAAACGAGGTACTGGTGGAATTAAGCTATGAGGACGAGTCGTGAGTCGTGTTTGAGTAGCTCACTCAGTCAGCCTTCAGCGGCGCAGTGGTTCGGATGGTGTTTACTTCCCTGCCGCACGTGTGCTCAAATGGTTCAAATGGCTCTAAGCACTAAGGGACTTAACATCTGAGGTCATCAGTCACCTAGACTTAAAACTAATCAAACCTCACTAACCTAAGGACATCTCACATATCCATGCCCGAGACATTATTCGAAGCTGCGACCGTAGCAGCAGCGCGGTCCCGGACTGAAGCACGTAGAACCGCTTGGCCACTGCAGCCGGCCGCACCTGTGCTCGAGACATGTTATCGTCAAGTGTGTAGCGTTGTGCCGCGGTATTACATAGAACGAATCATGGCTTTGTCGTTCCGCCAGTCGACATTGAAATTTAGTTTTGTTAACGAATATGCTCGACCGAAGGCTTACGAGATAGAACGTTATTTACGGGACGAGGTGAAAATCGAACCTGACGTTCTAATAGGAATACACTTATCTATAGTCAGCAGCGTGGACTATGTCAAGCTCATCAATGAAGCGGCATGTGACGTCCTACTACACAGAAACCGACAAAGACTTTGTTTCTGTTATTCGGACGGGAATGTTGGAGCTATTACAGTTGAACACGCCGGCATGGGGCGTTTTTGAGCTTCCATTCGAAGTGCCAGAAGAATTGGTGACAGATGCCTTGCGTCCTTACGAAACGGTCCTATCCCATGTGTCTGAAAAATGGGCGAGTTTCTAAACGTATTATGTCCTCAATGGCGTTAGACAAATACGGATCGAGCTACGAAAACATATTCCGTCATTCCTATACATCGCTGGTTGTAAGGTGATTGTCATCTATCACCTACAACCAAGAACGTGGTACGGGTATGGGAAGAAGGGACACGTACGTTCTGAGTGTATCCATCAAAGGTTGTTGCAGCTGCCCCGGAATGATTCAGCACTCACACCGCATCCGAATCTGCTCCCCATGACCTATGTCGCGGCATTAAGGAAGTTAGAACGGAAAATTTTTTTAACACTTTCGGATTTTTATCTCATTATAAAATTTGCAATTTTCCGAATAATATATCACTTTTAAAAAGCAAGGGAAGTATTTTATTTTATTTTTTGAAATATAATCTACACTGGTTGAAAATGTTAAAATTTTTACGTGCATTACTTCAAGATCTAATAAATTCGCTAATTTTTTATATAGAAGGCTGTGGATTGCTGTGTTATAAAGGTTAAATTACGTGTTTGTATTGGTGGCACATTCAAAAACAGTATCGTATCGTTTCATAGTATAAACACGCGTTGTATGTCGATGTGCTAAAGTTTTTCCGAGGGAAAGTGACGAATAGATTAGTAAAACACTCAAAAAGTAAAGTATGATGCCAAAACGAAGTGTTTTTAAGAAACATGGGGCTCATGGTAATAGATTCTCTAATAAAGGGAAACATTGTGTTCAACATGTGACGTGTGAAGTTACAGACAACAAAATACAGGTAAACTCGTCACACATTAGTGCTTCGAAGATTAAAGTAAAACGTTGTGATGCACAGTTTTCTCAAAACGAAAGGGATGTAAATGGTAGGTTCGGTTATATTGTGATAGCTTCACACATCCAGAAAGAAGAAGAAAAAACTTGGGAAAAAGATGAAGAGGATGATATACAATATGTTGCAGGGTGCTTCTGAGTCACTAAAAATAAAAAATTAAGCATATATTGAGTGAGTTACGGTCTTTTGAAACTTTAAAAGCTGCTGCTAAAAATCTACATTTTCTGCTGCATTTTTCCCTAAATCTAAGAAACCACTTCGAGTAGAGTATTCAAATTTTCAGGGAGTAGTAATAACATACGTATCATGATTCTACTGAGCTAAATGAAGAACATAATTTTATGTATAATTAAAATTATTTAGAATACCGTACAAAAACGTACACAAAATTTTAACCGTGTAATTAAAAAATTGTATTTCCGAAGGCAGTGGCTGAAATGCAATTATTGTAATTCAGTAGACTCAGAACATATAGTTTAATGTCCTGTACGAGCTCAATGTCAATTGCTGCAGTGGTTCCTGAAATACAGGAAGACCAAGTCACTAAATTTAACATTGTCGGGATAGCGCGATCCAACTCCCCTTAAGCGAGACAGAAACGTACCGGAACGTACAGACAGGGGAAGATGGTGGCGAAGGCAGGAGGACGTTGCGCTGGACCCCATACAGCAGTCACCGAACGCCCTTTCTTCGGTGCCGCTCGCAGCTCCTTCGGATACGGCACTTAGGGACGTCAATAATTCGACGGTGCGCGATTTCGAAGTCCCGCACGAATATCAGGAGGCCATGCTGACATCTGATTCCGAGACCCTGCGAAACCGAAACGCCGGAAGAAGCGCCGCCTCGCGGTGGAAGACAATCAACCCAATCCAGAAGACAATGCTTTGGCGTTTTCGGGTACAGAGAGGACGATCATGGATACAGAAGAACTGCTGCGCGTGGAATCAGGGGTGGCAAGCTGGACGGCGGCACGACTTTCCCAGGACGATGCTCCAGGGGCAGCGGAGGAGTCAGATCGACGCCAACAGGATACTGGGGAGGCAACGGTGCCTAAAACGCACGACAACGATGGAACTCTGGAGGGTTGGTGGGAAGACACACTCCCGTGGGGCACAGATGATGCTGGAGGAGCTGCACCCACACCCACTTCCAGAGTAAGACCGGAAGAGTGCACGGAATAACGGCAGACCACATGAAGGGATGACGAGGGACGATAGAAATAAAGCAGCGTGTGTACGGAAGTATAATCGATCGTAAGTTGCCCTGTCTCCCTTCACAGCCATGCAACAAGCTTATCGTCCGTTAACATCAATAGCATTGGGACGCCTGTAAAAATAAAGATTCTTCGTGACATAACAATGGCTGCCGACTTAGACATAGCGCTGTTACAGTAAGTTCGGGTGCATCTCCCTCGGACTTTTACGGTTACAATATTTATTGTTTCCCTTGTGACGAGAGAGACATTGGCATTGCGACACAGTTGAAGGAAGGAAATAGTGAAGATGAAGTGGAGTATTTTCCTTATGCCCGTGGTACGGCCGTTACCATAGGTGGAGTACGTAATGGTTCAAATGGCTCTGAGCACTATGGGACTTAACATCTGTGGTCATCAGCCCCTAGAACTTCGAACTACTTAAACCCAACTGACCTAAGGACATCACACACATCCGGGCCAAGGCAGGATTCGAACCTGCGACCGTAGCGGTCACGCGGTTCCAGACTGAAGCGCCTAGAACCGCACTGCCACACCGGCTGGCCTAGGTGGAGTACGTTTGCTCAATATATACGTACCGTTAAGCTCTGATAAGAGGCGGGAACGAGCCGATTTTTACTCCGAAGAGGTTACACCATTGTTCCGGGGACGATACGATGCCTGCATTTTGTGTGCTCGACAGGAAGGACCAACATCTTAACTAAACTCCTAGACAAGAACGTCGGGAGCTGATCAACGGGATGGAACTAGCTGATACATAGGACCTGAAATATCGCAATCAATCAGGATACACATTTTCAACGAGGCATTCCGCGATCCGTTTGGATCCGATCTATGCTTCAAGGACGTGGGCGATGTCGACGGTGGACACAGAAATCTGGCCGACCGCGTTTAAAGACCATGAGGCATATATTTGAACGGTTACCCCTGCTAGATAGCATCGATGGACAACGCCGATGCATGGTGGAGGACACGTGGCGTGGCTGCCTCCATCAACGAAATTCTTATGCTTTTGTGCTACAGCGGTGGATCGAGTGCTTGAAGCATGCCTTACGGAGGAAGTTAACAGGTACTGGGAAGGTGGTTTCTCGATGGCAGAGGACGACCTATGACTTTTACTTTACGGCCCTCCGGGAACTGTTCGCTCTACCACCTACACCAGAACGTCAGACATACCGTCCTTCGAGTGAAGGTGAAGTTGACACCACCTAGGACACTTAGAATGGCGGGTACGATGATACGCGCGAGGTCGCAGGACTGCCTGCCCATCGAGGTTCCCTCGATACATTATGTGATGAAGGAAAGAACAACGAGACGGAGGATGTTAATTTATGAGATCGATCTCGGCGATGGGCGTCGTTTTTCAACACAAAGAGGCATAGCGCAGGCGTTCACGTATCATTTTAGCAGATTGTGTCTATCTGTCTATCTATCTATCTATCTACATGATTACTCTGCCATTCACAATAAAGTGGCTGGCAGATGATTCAATGAACCACCTTCAAGCTGTCTCTCTACCGTTCCACTCTCGAACGGCGCGCGCACTTAAATTTTTCGGTGCAAGTCCTGATTTCTCGTATTTTATCGTTATGATCATTTTTCCCTATGTAGGTGGGTGCCAACAGAATGTTTTCGTAGTCGCAGGAGAAAACTGGTGATTGAAATTTAATGAGAAGATCCAGTCGCAACGAAAAGCGCCTTTGTTTTAATGATTGCCACTCCAATTCACGTATCATGTATGTGGCACTATCACCCCTATTTCGTGATAATACAAAAGGAGCTGCCCTTCTCTGTACTTTTTCGATGTCATCCGTCAGACCCACCTGATGTGAATCCCACACTGCACAGCAGTTTCCCAGAATAGGGCGGACAAGTGTAGTGTAAGCAGTCTCTTTAGTAGACCTGTTGCACCCTCAAGTGTTCTGCCAATGAATCTCAGTCTTTGGTTCGCTCTAGCCACAGCATTAATTATGTGATCGTTCCAATTTAGGTTATTTGTAATTGTAGTCCCTAAGTATTTAGTTAGATTTACAGCCTCCAGATTTGTGTGAATTACCGCGTAATCGAAATTTAGCGAATTTCTTTTAGTACTCATGTGAACAACTTCAAACTTTCCTTCATTCAGGGTCAACTGCCACTTTTCGCACCATACAGATATCTTATCTAAATCATTTTGCAATTCGTTTCGGTCATCTAATGACTTTTAAAGACGGTAAATCATAGCATCATCTGCAAACAACCAAACAATCTAAGGCGGCTACTCAGACTGTCTCCTGTGTTGTTAATATAGATCAGGAACAATAGAGAGCCTATAACACTTCCTTGGGGAAGAGCAACAGGGAGAGCCAGAGGGAGATGGGAACCGTCCCGTTCGAGAGCCCAGACGAGACACGTGTAAACGGGGAAACGGAGGCGTTATCTGAAATTACGTGCGAGGAGCTGGAGGAAGCGATTACACAGGGTGTCTACAACGAGTGCCCAGGCCCTGATGGATTGCCGCTGGAATTTTACCATGCCTTTGTGACCATCATGACACCGATGTGATAATGCATATTTAATGAGCTTCTGCAGCAAGAAGTCCCAGTTCCCGTATAATTCACGGAGGGGCTCATGATCCCGATACTCAACCCAACTGGAGGCAAACGTCCTTGTGATTATCGCCCCTTCACCCTTCACGCCTCAGAGCCTTCCCTCGCACGTCCTCGCCTCCGACTTAGCTGCATCTCCCTGCGACATCAACCATTCGAATGCAGGGCTACCGCAGATGACACAGTATTCCTCGTCCGGAATGAGGGGGAGACTCGAACAGTACTGGATTGGCTACAGGCGTATGGGATGGCAGCTGGCAAGAGGTCCACTTCCGAAAATCACAATTCGTGCATGTGAGACGTGGACTAGAAGCAGGAACTGAAGGACCCTTACCTGTGGTGCACACCCTCCGATGTTTTCGCATCACATTTCGTAAGGATACGGCAGGAACGGCTGCGGACAACTACCGACGGCTGTTGCTCAGAGTTCGCACGTCAGTACGACTAAACGCCCTACGGTCGATGCATATGCTGCAGCGAGTGTCACTCGTCAATCTTTATCTCGCTTTCATGATGTGCCACCTGACACACCTTCTCCCATCGATGCGCACGATGGCTATGAAGATTCAGGCAGCTTTTGGGTACTATGTAAACCTGGAATAGCTCTTTAAGGTACAGTATTACACGCTTACCCTCCCAGCCCGAGAAGGGGGCGTTGGTTTAATCAACATACATGAGTTGACACGTGCTATGTATATTAACACCATGCTGAAACGGTGGCACCACGGGAATCACTCCATACGGGGACTATCATCATGTCGCCTCCTTTAACGTACACTATTTGATCAAAAGTATCCGGACACTCCCAAAAACATACGTATCTCATATTAGGTGCATTGTGCTGCCACCTACTGCCAGGTACTCCATATCAGCGACCTCAGTAGTCATTAGACATCGTGAATGAGAATTCGGCGCTCCGCAGAATTCACGGACTTTGAACGTGGTCAGGTGATTGGGTGTCTCTTGTGTCATAAGTCTGTACGTGAGATTCCCACACTCATAAACATCCCTAAGCCCACTGTTTCCAATGTTATGGTGGGAAACGTGAAGCGACACGTACAGCACAATAGCATACAGGAAGACCTCGTCTGTTGACTGACAGAGACCGCTGTCAATTGAAGAGGCTCGTAATGTGTGATAGGCAGACATCTATCCAGACCATCACGCAGGGGTTCCAAACTGCATCAGGATCCACTGCAAGTACTATGACAGTTGGGCAGGAGGTGAGAAAACTTGGATTTTGTGGTAGAGTTGCTGCTCATGAGCCACACATCACTCCGGTAAATGCCAAACGATGCCTCGCTTGGTGTAAGGAGCTTAAACATTGGGCGACTGAACACTGGAAAAACGTCGTGTGGAGTGGCGAATCACGGTGCAAAATGTGGCGATCCGATGGCAGGGTGTGGGTATGGCGAATGCCCGGTGAATGCCATCTGCCAGCGTGTGTGGTGCCAACAGTAAAATTCGGAGGCAGTGGTGTTATAGTATGGTCGTGTATTTCATGAAGGGGCTTGCACTCCTTGTTGTTTTGCGTGGCACTATCACAGCACAGGCCTACAATGATGTTTTAATCACCCTTTTGCTTCCCACAGTTGAAGGGCAACTTGGGGGTGGCGACTGCATCATTTAACACGATCGGGCACCTGTACATACTGCACGGCCAATGGCGGAGTGGTTACGCGACAATAACATCCCTGTAAAGGACTGGCCTGCACAGATTCCTGAATTGAATCCTATAGAAGACCTTTGGGATGTTTTGGAACGTCGACTTCGTGCCAGGCCTCAGCGACCTACATCGATACCTCTGCCCAGTGCAGCACTCCGTGAAGAATGGGCTGCTATTCCCCAAGATACCTTCCAGCACTGACTGAACGTATGCATACGAGAATGGAAGCTGTCATCGAGGCTAAGGGTGGGCCAAAACGATGTTTAATTCCAGCATTGTCAATGGAGGGCCGAACGAAGTTGTAAATCATTTTCAGCCAGGTGTCCGTATACTTTTTGTCACATAGTGTATGTGTACACGTTCATCGTTGAACACTGTTACGTTGGGCGCATTTACCGACTTCCCCGCAGCCGACATGGAAGAATGTGTGCCATTTGCTTCTTCGACAGATCGCTTGGAACAGGGTGGAACGGAAACATCCTGCCGTTAATTGGTAAGTGGTGTGGCGCACGGTACACCACTCCCTCCTACCTACAACAGTCAGATCAACATTGTACACTGTAGTGACTCGGAAATACCAAATGAATGACAAAAGGTACTCAATACATCTGGAGGACTCGCCAATGTGTCAGCAACGCGGCATTCTGGGTGCAGACGACCACTGACTGGTCTGCGGCGAGGCGTTGTCTATCTGTACTCTGGCAAGGAAGATCATAGCGTTCATGCGGGGCATTATACATACAGCGATATCTTCCGACATCGTTTTTTTCCAGAGGAAACGTATTTTTCACTTCATAAGACGAACGCAGTGGCCTGGATCACAGGTATGACCGTCCATTACATATATAGCGATACATACATGAACGTACTAGATTACTGGCAGTTTTTGCAAGACGTACACACAGAACTGTTATGGCTACGAAAGTACAAGGACTGGTATGCAGATGTCCTAGGAACGGTTTTTGCCGACCGGCCAGATAGTAGGGGTGTACCGGGGGCGCAAAGATGAACGGCGATGCTGTCGGTTGTGGAACCGACCAAATAAAGTGATCAGCTAAGAAAACTACATGAGTATGCTGCCTAGGAAGAACTAACCGTTGCATAACTAGCAATCGAATGTTTCTTTTAATTTTGTTTTGATATACGTAAATATTTTTAATGGTGCCGGAGGTGGCCCCACTTTGGCTTTTTGTTATTTCCTGCTGCATGGTAGAACAGCAGCGAGGTTCCTTCCAGGTTATGATGTTATAAGGACATAATATGGTTTTGTGAATGATAAAGGCTTCTGTTCCTCCTATCTTCCATAAAATAAAGGGGGATAGCGCACTTGCCCTTGTAAAGTAAAGCAAACTGGTAACGTGCTTACAAATAAAAAGAAGTGAGACTTAGACAGTTCAGTGTGCAATGAGTATGCAGACTCGCCGATGTTTGAATCGCATGCACGCAAATTTTTTTGTATGCATCAGATTAAAAAAAAGACAGTGCAGCACTTGCCCGCGAAAGGCAAAGGTCCCGAGTTCGAGAGTCTCGGCCCGGCACATATTTTTAATCTGCCCGAAAGTTTCATATTTTTCACTTCTGTAATTTCGGACTTGAACGAACATTATTTCCATAACACATTGAAGACGATGTTAAGGTTGTGTTCGAGAAACAAGCTTGTTGTACTGTGACTACCTGGCTCTAGGGGACATCTCTATGGAATCGGACGTATCACATACGGCAACCAATTTTGGTGGTTTCTGCATATTTCTAATGTTTCCAGCGCATTTAGATATATGTGATTTCGTTGCGCGTGAAACGGTCATGTAGGCTAAAATCATTTCCAAAATATTTTTTCCTACTTATCCACCAAAAACATTCTGCAATCAGAGTGATATACTTGTTTGAGTAAATACACCAAATAGCTGCTTACAATAACTAATCCTTATTTACGATAGACTGGACAGACTGTTTCGGCTTAAGTGCCAAAAAAGAGTGATATACATCAAACATCCTAGATATTTCGACATAGCTGATTTCCAAGAACGCTGAACCTGAGCTACAGAAAGGACTGCCACACGATGATGAACAAAGTCTCCTAATACACCGTAAATTGAAAAAAAATTCTGATTGATGATGTTGTCCTTTTATTTAAACTTCAAGCAGAACTACGGGAACAGCCTAGCAAACATGTGCATGCGTAAGATAATAGTAAAGTTGTGGAATGTTTGAAAGAGTGTCCATGTCACATCGTAAATTTTCCAAGATTTTTTCGCGAAAAAACTCGTTGCCAAGATCAGATGGTCCCTGATGGCTGCTGCTCTGTTCATTTCGGCGTCATATATGAATTACCGCTTGACCACACTGTTCCTATAGCTATCAGTGCAGATCCAGTGGTGGGTGGTGGTGGTGTTGGTGGTAGTATTTTTGTCTGACTGTTATCCGTGGTCTCCAGTGTCTGCACTATCGTCGTCAAATGTAGACATCAGTGTATGGGAACGCTTTGTTTTTTTTTTTCCCAGCCTAGTGCAGGGGTCCGTGCCTGAGTAAGTTGTAAGCCACTATCCTTCTTAATTAGACCATCTTAAACTATAATTACAGTGGCCTCTTTATTCACGAAACCTATGAAGGAAGAAGATTCTTTAAGTAGATTGGTTTTGTCGTATTTTATAGTCAGCCATTTTTATACTATGTTTTGACATGGCTGCTTCGGTGGCCTAGCGCAGTCCAGCGTCTGGTCTGTGTGGTTTCTCTCTTCTACCGTGCGTACATTTCCACAACGTATGCCTTGCCATAGTGACAGGGGATTTCATAGATCCCTGGTTTTCTAAGGCGTAGATCGTGCATTAAATAACTTAGTTTTGCAAAGGTCTTAATAGATGAGCAAAATATACATTTCACATGAGATCGCTCCGTGATTGTGTTGATCCTTCTGGAGGCATAGCCGAGGAACGTGATGCATGCTAGTGCACGTTATTTATAAGCACTACCGGTTTTATGGCATTTTAGTTGCATCATTAAGCGCAATTAAATCAAGTCCCGTTTTGATCAGAATGGGATGACTGTGCGTTCATTGTCAGCAATTTTTTGTTAACAAGGGATGTCTCTCGGCTCAAACGGAAACTTGTATCTAAACATTTGTACCGAGACCCATCTCACATTTTTGATCATACTTGCGACGACGTGTGATTGTACTGTTCATGGTTTGTACACAAATGTGCTTGCAGCCTTGGGGGGGGGGGGGGGGACGATTAACACACCAGTGAATCAGTTACATCAACAAGTAGTTGACCTGTTTATTACAGATGTATTAGTTTTGTCACACACATACAGCAGAAATATACGAATCTATCAGTTTTTGAAACGTTTTAAATATTTTGGCATTAAAGTTAAGAAAGCTTTATGCAGCGAAAGACGTTGTGGGACAGGAAGATACTACTTTCGCCAAGTTTTTGTCGATATAACTATTCATAAATATGTATATTTACTGGCCTGGTCGACTGAAATTACATAGGATAGGATAGCGAATCAAGAAAACGACTTCATGTATAGACGAAACGCGATTTAATTTTGTTCGATATTGTAGTGCTAGTGGCAGTAGGGGAAACGGTATTCTTCAGAGAGAAGTTAACAGTTCTGACTTCTCCAGAAAAGAAATACAATACTATTACCATTTTAACAAAATGATTGGACGAGCGTCTTTAACGTATTTATGGCTCTGAGCACTATGGGACTTAACATCGGAGGTCATTAGTCCCCTAGAACTTAGAACTACTTAAACCTAACTAACCTCAGGACATCACACACATCCATGCCCGAGGCAGGATTCGAACCTGCGACCGTACCGCTCGCGCGGTTCCAGACTGAAGCGCCTAGAACCGCTCGGCCACTCCGGCCGGCTAACGTATTTATGATGTGTGGTGTGCGTACTGTAAGACCTTCGGTACACACACCATCAGATTATTTGACTTGTCGCTCTAACGAAGTAGGCGAGAGTCAGATATATGTCTCGTGGTCTTATCGTGCCGTGTTTATCTTCTGCCGTTAGGTCAGACGATAGAAATGCCACTTGCACGCTTAGAGTAGCAGAATGACGGTGACCAACTTTAAACAGAACTTGATTAATTTTCCAACACTTTATTAAAATAATAACAAGCATAAAAATAACCTAACATGGTTTTGGATGCTATTTACAATTGACAGTCTGAAGTTCCTTTGGTCTTGGTACGTTAATCTTATTCTCAGATATCTCTGATACTTGACAAAGTGTCTATTCATTTGTCTTCATGGCTATGTACAGGAATATGGTAATATTATTAGGCGCAGACTGAAACTTGACTATAGACTAGTACAGACAAATGTAGAACTTGTTCAGACTGGTACAGACCAATGCTGACTGGTACAGACTGATGCAGACTGACTAATCTGAGGTCTGTACAAACACGGCAACCAAATAATTTAAAATAAAACAACACAGCCTATCCATTATGACATAGCAAGAAAGGAAGGAAAATTTGTTCATTACTGGCCCCTGAGATTTCGGATAACGCAAAATGGAAGAGAAATTTGGCACACAAAGTTTAAATGTTCTGTAGCTTTCATAGCATGTCGCAAGAAAGAATAAAGAATTTGCGGTAGATACATTACCACTTTCATAACAACCAGAGATGTAGAGAAACGAAAAGATATTCGCCAGTCTGGGGCCCCTTTTGCCGAAGAAGTAAACCAGAAAACTGCAAATTTTTAGATACAGACACAGCGCATTCGGAACAGTGATCAATGTGGATTTAAATATGGACTAACGTCTTATGCGACGCTATCGAAGAAAAGGGGAAAATCGACAGCCTCCTTGGTCCAGTCTGCACGCAATAGAACTCATACAGCAGATGTTGGACTTTCAATAACTGGACACCTAACAAAGAGAAAGCTATATATTTGTGTTCAGGAAAAAGCTTCTGGCCTGAAATTCAAAAATGCTATTGAAATCAGTCTTCCACCAAACATACATTTGGAGACTAGCACAAGTGGCAAAATGTCAAAAAATCTTTTAAAGTCCTCTTTCGCGAACGTTGTTAATAAAAAGTCTCAAATAACCTGAAGTGTGAACTAATTTGTGATTCTTTGGTGCTCAGAGGGACACAAAATTAGGGAATGATTCAGCTGCAGGTTAGAAAACTGAATGCATGATCATTCTGCCAAAAACAACAAAATACTCACAGTCTTTTGAAGTATATTGAGTAAAATATATGCAGGAAGGATAGGAGACTCTATAAGGACTCTCTGCAGTAACATAGTCACTAAATTAGGAAGCAGAATTATGGTAATGAAAATGCATTCTATCATTCATAACCAAATCTCTGCTTTAGTGCATTAGCCTATGCTTCAATATTCCTGGCAAACTGCTGGATACAATATCCCCACACATGCTGCCAAATTCAAGAATTTGATTCAGGTAGCACTAAGTTTGCAGCTCAAGAACATGATTCTGAGGAATGTCCAGATACTGCTTTCACCCAATGTGCCTCTTCTGAATCTGTATATTCTTTCATTCGTTTTGTTGAGGAACCTCACGTATATTTTTAATGTCCGATAGTGGGCTAACTAAGAGCAACACAATCGAATGCTTTCACCATCCTAATCACAGCGGTATGTAAAGCTTCTAAATACAACTGAAAGACCAAATTCCTATTCGAGACCTGAGACTTCCCTTGCAAGTAGCGGATGTCAATTATAAAATAGTATGAAACAACACTGAACGCTCTCATGATGCCGGCAGCTGTGGCCGACTGTTCCAGGCGCTTCAGTCCTGAACCGCGCGACTACTACGCTCGCAGGTTCGAATCCTGCCTCGGGCATGGATGTGTATGATGTCATTAGGTTAGTTAGGTTTAAGTAGTTATATGTTCTAGGGGACTGATGACCTCAGATGTTAAGTCCCATAGTGCTCCGAGCTATTTGAACCATTTGCTCTCGTTGTACTGTTCCGTGATACCATGACTACCTGGTGAGCTAACGGGTCCTCCTACACCGAAAAGTGATCGTAAACCGACAATATATGACCACCTATGGGATTATATAAAATTAAGCAGCACCGGTGAAACCGGTCGTGCTTATAAATAACGTACTTACAGCTGAAGCGTTTTTATCTTCAAAATGGTGTGTCCAGTCTGTCGCTGTCTTGACCGCAAAGTTCTCTGCATTATTATTTAATTTGCAACTTTCCACAGTCTTTCACACATAATTTCCATTCTATGTGTGAAAGTAGTTCTTCTACTATCAGCGGATAGTTGAAAACGTTGGAAAGTTGAGGTCACCTATAATTGAAGTATGTCAGCGATAAGTTAAAATTATGTAGTAAATTGCTTATTATTCATGTTGAGTAATCATTGTTGATAATTTTTAGAGCCTGCCTGTGAGATATTGTGGAATGATTTTACAGCAAAGCTGTAATGCGTGTCATATGAGTAAACGTTCGTACCTATGGTAGTATTGAGTCCTATTTTCTTGCGAACCGTTCAGAGGTGAACTGTACTGTTTGTTATGTCCCCTCCAGGTATAGGTTATAGTGAGTGATTTCCTTTTTTGACTGTGTTGAGTAATATCTTCTTGGGAATTTGTTAAAAGGGAACTGTGGTATACTTGTTCCCTGCAGGTAGTTTAATGAAAAACAACGTGCCAAATTGAAACGGATGCAAAATCTCCAAGATTAGCGATATTTTATAGAAGTTCGAAATTTAGAGCGGCCTTCAATGCGAGATGATTATAATAGTTTCCACAACGAAACTTTGTCTTTGAATCTCGCAGAAAATCAAAAGAGATTTTTGTCGTATGTGAAGTATGCTTGAGGCAAGGCAATCAATTGCTTCTCTGAGCGATAGCAATGGAGATACTAATGAAGACAGTGCTGCCAAAGCAGAGTTACTAAACACAGCCTTCCGAAACGTCTTCACAAAAGAAGACAAAGTAAATATTCCAGAATTCGAATCGAGAACACCTGCCAACATGAGTAACGTAGATGTAAATACCTACTGAGTAGTGAACCAACTTAAATCACTTCACAAAAGTAAGTCTTCTGGTCCAGACTGTATATCAGTTAGGTTCCTTTAGGAATACGCTTATAGAATAGCTCCATACTTAACAATTACATACGACAGTTCACTCGACGAAAGATACATACCCAAAGACTGGAAAGTTGCACAGGTCTCACCAATATTCTAAATGGGCAGTGTATGTAATCCACTCAGTTACAGGCCCATACCATTAACGTCGATATGCAGCAGGGTTTCGTAACATATATTATACTCAAGCATTGTGCATTATCTCGAAGAGAGCGGTCAATTGACACACAGGCAACATGCATTTAGAAAAGATCGTTCTTGTGAAACACAAGTTGCTCTTTACTCAAACGAAGTGTTGAGTTCTATTGACAAGGTATTTGAAATTGATTCTGAGTTTGTAGATTTCCACAAGGCTTTTGACACTTCACCACACAAGCGGATTGTAGTGAAATTGCGTGCTTATGGAATATAGTCTCAGTTATGTGAATGTATTTGTGGTTTTGTGTCAGAGAGGTCACAGTTCGTAGTAACTGACGGGAAGTCATCGAGTAAAACAGAAGTGATTTTTGGCGTTCCCCAAGGTAAATTCATAGGCCCTTTGCTGTTCGGTATATATATAAATGATTTAGGAGACAATCTGAGCAGCCGTCTTTGTTTGCTTGTAGATGATGCTGTCGTTTATGACTAGTAAATTCATCAGAAGACCAAAACAAATTCCAAAACGATTTAGAAAAAATGTCTGTATGGTGAAAAAGTGGCAATTGTCTTAAATAATGAAATGTGTGAGGTTATCCGCATGATTGCTAAAAGGAATGCGTTGTATTTCGATTACACGATAAATCAGTCAAATCTAAAGGCCGTAAATTCAGCCAAATACCTAGGAATTACCGTTACGAACAACTTAAATTGGAAGGAACACATGAAAATGTTGTGAGGAAGGTTAATCATAGACTGTGTTTTTGTGGCAAGGCACTTAGACAGCGTAACAGATCTACTAAAGAGACTGCCTACACTACGCTTGTCCGTCCTTTTTTAGAATACCGCTGCGAGATATGGGATAGTTACCAGATAGGACTGAGGAAGAAGGGCACTGTGTTTGTATTATCGCGAAATAGAGAAGAGAGTGTCACTGAAATGATACAGGATCTGGGGTGGACATAATTAAAACAAAGGCGTTTTTCGTTGCGGTGGAATCTTCTCACGAAATTTCAATCAACAACTTTCTCCTCCGAATGCGAAAATATTTTGTTCACGTCGACATACATAGGAGAAACGATCATTATAATAAAATAAGGGAAATCTAAGCTCGCAGAGAGAGATATACGGGTTCGTCTGTTCCGCGCGATGTACGAGATTGGAATAATAGAGAATTAGAGGTGGTTTTCGTTTGTGGTTGTTTGAGCGGAGAGCAACAGTTTGTACAACAAATGGTTCAAATTGCTCTGAGCACTATGGGACTTAACTTCTAAGGTCATCAGTCCCCTAGAACTTAGAACTAATTAAACCTAAATAACCTAAGGACATGACACACATCCATGCCCGAGGCAGGATTCGAACCTGCGACCGTAGCGGTCACGCGATTCCCGACTGTAGCGCCTAGAACGGCTCGGCCACCACGGACGGCAGTTTTTACAACAGCTACACAGTGTCTACATTTATTCTGGAACTTATTTTGGTTGGTAAGTGATGAAATTAATGTAATGAGGGGACTGTGAATAGACTAACAGAACAGAGTAATTACCAACTGCTGAAGGTATAGCACCATGCCAGAAGTGGAGATGTGAACTGCTGATGTGAGTTATCATGCAGCCGATTTGGTGATGGATCTATAAAGGAGGAAAGCACTGTTAGGCTAGTAAGGATAAACCAACCCTCTTTTTCATATTGGCCATCTGATCACAGATAAGAGATATTCCAGACTGTAATTCATTGAAAGAATGCTCAAGGAATTTTGTCCACCCACAAAATCCTCGTTTGATAAATATTGCAGTATTTCACACTAGGGTCGGATCCGTATCACATAGGACTGATAGAATAAAACAGAGAAAATCCAGAGAAGAGCAACATGTTTCGTAGCAGGTACAGCTAGTAAACGTATAACTGTCATGAAGATTCGAAGCCAATTCCAGTAGCATGCGCTGCATGGAACTCCGAGAAGATACATTCCTAACAGAGTCCGCTAGTATGTCACTTTCTCCTACAATTAACTCGTGAAAAGCAATGAAGATAAAATTGGACAGAGTCAAGCTCACATGATGATTACCAGCAATCGTCGTTCCCGCAAACCATTTGTGACTGGAACAGCAAAAGAGCAAAGTGAAAATGGTGCACAAAGTCCACTCTGTCACATATAATAATTTAGCTTTTGAAGTATAGATGTAGATGTAGATTACAGCTGAATTATCTTCAAGCCCTGTTCGTCACAGTCAGCACACGATTTGATCATACATGATGCAAAAGTCAACGAGGCCATGAAACTAGTTAGCACAAAACATCCTTTTGCATCTTGTCGCTCACAATTAGCTAGTTTGTGTAGTTTCGGTAGATTCTAGGTATTATGAGTATTTCCCATTAAATGCATAATTATAAATAATGAGTAACACGCAGGTCTGAAGTAGTTGGGAATGTAGTGCATGAACTTCATTAAAAGTACATCTTATCATACTCCCTTGTATAGTTATGTAGAAGACAGATTTTCGGTCCTATGCTAGGAGCTCTTACTATCACTGTGCTAAATATCTCCCTACTCTCAATTGTTATGTTACGTCACATTAATGTAACCATCGGTCAAAAGCAGTTCGGACTGATAGAAGACGTGCGCCGGCCGGAGTGACCGAGCGGTTCTAGGCGCTTCAGTCTGGAACCGCGCTACCGCTACGGTCGCAGGTTCGAATCCTGCCTCGGACATGGATGTGTGTGATGTCAGGGGACTGATGACCTGGGAAGTTAAGGCCCATAGTGCTCAGAGCCATTTGAACCATTTTTGAAGACGTGCAGGAAGAGTGTCAGTGACGTTCCGGAATGTACCGACAGGGATGAGGAGCCACGCCGACTCCAGTGCCGTGGTCCGTTGCACTAGGTTTGTCACTGGCGCTAATAGCCCGATCGAGACGGTCCCATACATTCTTGGTTGGATTTTAATTCGGGGAGTTTGGTGAACAGCGGAAGCTAATCCGGGTGCCCTTCGAACTGCGCACGTACGCTGCGACCTGTGTGACACGTTGCACTACCCTGTAGGCAAATGGCATTGTGCTGAGGAGAATCAAACTGCGTATAAGCGTGTACATCGTCCCCAAGGAAAGATGTATACACGCGTTGATCTGTTGTGCCTTCCTGAATGACGTCATTACCTAGGGAATGGCGCGATAACATTCCGCAGACCATAACATCCCCTCCTCTAGTCTGGACTCTTCCGACGCTAGATGCAGAGTATTTGCTTTCAGCTATTTCACGCCAATGAAGCATAAAGCATGATTCATCTGAAAAGGCTACCTATCGCCACTCAGTTTGCGCAAAGATGCGGTACTGGAGCGCAGATTTCAGCCGTTGTAGCCGATGAACAACGGTCGCCATGGATGCATGAACCAGGCGTCTACTGCGGAGGACCATACAGAGCATCTACTTCTACATCATACTCCGCAAGCCACCTCATGGTGGGTGGAGGAGGGTACTTTTTGTACCAATATCTGAGCCCTCCGACCCTGATCCACTCGAGAATACCGTGTGGGAAGAATGACTGTCGGTAAGCCTCTGCATTGAATCTAATTTCTCGAATTTTCTCCTCACAGTTATTACGCGTGATGTATGGAGAGTGGAGTAATATGTCGTCTGACTCTTACCGGAAAGTGCTCTCTCGAAATTTCAACAGTAAATTTCTCCGTGATGCACAACGCCTCCCTTGTAACGTCTGCAAATGATGCATCTCCATAATGCTCTCGTGACGACTGAACGTTCCCGTGACGAAACGTGCCGTGACGAAGACCCTCCGTGATGTGAACAAGAACCTCCTCTTGACTGTGATAGTGACATCAGTGACTGTGATAACTTAACGTCTGATAATCATAGATCTGAGACGGAAGAGGAGGTAAGTGTCTGTGAAGAGAGTGGTGAGGACAGCGATGTAGAGGAATTTGTACAAATTGATGTTAATATTAAGTAGAGAAAAAAGTGACCCGAAAAGTGTGAAAGTTAGATCACATAATATAATAAGCCTCTTACCAGGACCGAAAGACCAAGATTAAGATGCTAAAACATAAAACAGATGCTTTATGATTATTTGTTGATGACAGAATAATCAATATCACCTCCAAATATACAAATCAGTATATTCAAAAAGTAAAAACTAATTTTTCAAGAGACAGGGACGCTCGTGTGACAGATGAAATTGGAATTAGCACACTGATTGGAATGAACATTTCTCGCCGTTGCAGCAGGACAAGTTCTAAAAAGAAAAAGTGTGAGATAAATCCAAAGGATCTTGAATAGAAGCTTGCCATTTAGCAATGAGCGAGCATAGATTTCGTTTTCCGGTGCGATGTCTCCGCTTTGATGACTATAGCATAAGAGCACACAGGACAACATCAGATAAGCTGATCCAATTCCTCCAATTATTGATCTTATGGAACAATTTATACAGAATTTTCAGTGTTATTTGACACCAAACGACTATCTCACGGTTATGAACAACTGCTTCATTTTAGGGGGAAGTGTCTCCTCCGGCAGTTTGTTCCAAGCAGACCAGCCAAATATGGTATGAAGCTATTTGCACTTACAGATTTTAGAACTATGTGCACAACGAATTTAGATGTTTATTGTGGAAAACAGGAACCATGACTGTATTTAGTTAGCAATACTGAAAAAGATGTTGTCAATCACCTTGCCCAACAAATTAATGGCTGTGAAGGGAATATTACTGACGACAATTTGTTTTCCAAAACTCCTCAGGCGCAAGCAGTATTTAAAAATATGTTACTTACGTTGGGACCCTAAAAGTAAATAAACCGGAAGTTCTAAAAGAGTTCCTCCCAAATAAGCAAAAAAGCAACTGAATACTAGTTTTTAATTTAAAAAAATTAGACTCTTGTTTCGTATACCCAAAGAAAGAATACACAAGTGTTTTAGATATCTTCATTGCACAAGGATGATTCAGCTGATGCATCTACTGGAGATGAAAGAGAAACCAGATTCAGCCACTTTTTACAGTCAGACAAAAGTTGGTTTGATGTCGTGGACCAGCTTGTGCAAACTATACCGTGCCTAGAAACACAAGGATGGCCTGCTGTTATTTTCTTCGATCTTCTGATATGGTCAGAAATAAACGCATTACTCTGTGACTAATGGCTATAAGACAGTCACACCAGATGATTTTACGGAATCGTTTCGCTGGGAGCTGATTCCCTCCTAAAAGACGCATCGAAAATCCTCAAGTGCCCGTAGAAATAAGGAAAACAGGTGCTCTTTTATACATTATAGATATACCAAAACTCGATCAACCTGAATACCGACCTGTGATTCAAGGGGAATACGCCAGATCTACGGTCGACGAAAAGCAATTCCACCATAAGGTCATGCTCAAAGTGTCAGGGTATGCCCAGATCATTTGTTCCGACGTGTGTAGCGACTGCTGGGAGTGACTATTTTTATTATTAATTTAGTCAGATTCAACTGGTATATCGTCAAATTTATTTTTATATATTACATTGTACTAGTTTAATGAGTTTGTGTGTCCTATGTTTCGTATTTGTGCTTATTTTTATACCAACTAAGATTAATATTTAGCAATAAAGCATTTTAACGTCTAAGATGTCTTTTTAATCACATATTACGGCATGAATTGTGTAATCGAATAACACTGAAAAACTCAATTAATGGCTATTGTCATCAACGTCACCTATCGTGTAACATCATTTGGCGGGATCACTGAAGGCTTAACTATGGCGGCACTCCATTAGCTTAAAAACTTTGCCGGAAATGCTTCCACTCATGGCCCGAAAACCAATGATCATTGCCCTTTGGACATTAGATAAATCGCTCCGTTTCCGCATTGCGACAACGACTGCACGGTTACCCTCCTCCCCCCACCATCCCATTCCCGAACACCTTTAAATACCCTCAACTCCTAGCGCTGCCATTTTCCGTCTGTGAGTGGCTATCGCACATTGCAGCAGAACACAGGCGGTGGTCACATTAATGTGGGTGGATAATGAATAATGTTCTCTTTGCAATCCAGTCGTATGTGCTAATCCTAGGAATTTGTATCATGATTATTTGATTAAGTATTATTATTCGTTTAAGTACTGTTGTACAAAGTCAGAAACATTATGTTGCTACATGTTTCTATAACTCATCTCCAACCTGATCTGATAGTTTCCTGTATATTAATATCTATCAACTGTAAGCAATTTGTACGTTTTTCACTGAGCACTGGATCACGTTTTACAGATTTTATTTATTTATTTTGTTTTTCTGTCATCTGTGTGTAGATTAGGAGAGAGAAGCAGCGCATATCAAAGAGAAAGACATGCATATCTAAACAGTACATATACTACCGCAGGCTGGATGTAGCAAGTGGCCGAGAGACAGGCAGTCATTAGCAAAGCTCGTATTCAGGCGGACACTGACACTAGACTAATTAGCTGCTGGAGGGCCAACAGACATGGTGATGGCTATGACAGGACGACTATCAAACAACGTTATTACGACATAGTGAAGCACAGCTGCAACACATCTGCAAATGACGCGCGAAGCAGCTAGTTTGCGCTGAGAGGCAAACCAAAGCACCTGAGTACGAACGTCACTTACAAGAGACGAATTATATGTGGGTTCCCTCTATCACAGATGCGAATGGGGATCATGGTTTGTTCCTATCAGTACTGTCATATTGCACAGCGTACAAGCGTGTAGCTCTCCAGTCTTCTCTTCCAAGTATCGTATTTCTGACAGGCCATATTGCGTATTTGCTGCCGTATTTATCTACGAGCAGCCGCGTGTTGTGTCTCTCGCAGACCTCAAGGACTTTGCGTTTCGAGAACCACAGGCCTTGTAATGACAACGTTTCATTTACGAGTTGATGAAAATTCTGCTCATTTTATGTGGATGACGAATGATTGTGGTACAGGTGGGAGGGCATGGCGCGAGAACTTCTCTGGATAGCGCACTGATTCGTGGAAGATGCTATGACTATTAAAAATTTAAAAGTATTTTTACAGAAATTACAAAAAGTTCTTAAAATATTGAAACGATAAAGCCAGTCACAAGGAGACTGTAAAATTAGACCAGCTGTACGTGTGTAAAGTTGAGTCTGAACAGTACAGAATGAAATCTATTAAGGGTGTGGTGTATAGGAAGCCTACTTTCTCGGTTCGCTAGACAAACATTCAAACAAATCGTATTAACGAGTTTTATTACAATACGAAAAGAGACAATACTTAACTTTTGCAATTACACAGATGTTTTGCAAGCAAACGGCGACATACGAAATAAACAATCTTCTTCAGTATAAATAATTCCATGTCTGTGCTACATAGAGATTACAAGCGAAGTAACTAGAGCTTACGCTGCTATTGAACTGGTGCGTCACCAGTCGGTCACGGAAAATAATAGAAACGAACCTCTGAGGCTAAAAGGAACACCTAATCGCCTAACGCCATATGACGTCGAGCACTATGGTGGAGACGAGGCTCTCCAGAGACGAGGACAGGATGCGACGATTGCCAGAAGTGTTGCCTTGTGGGGGTGCAGAATAGCGTTGGGAAGTAAATTTGCCTAATTTTTACTAACACTCATGTGCGAAGTGATAAAAGTGCAGTAATTAATTAAAAAAGCTCTCTGAAATGTGTGAAATGATGATTAACTGCGATGTATCAGTAATTAATGGTAAGGTGATAATGTACATGTTTGACGCGGTGTGGCAAAAGTTAGAACCACAACTGTCCTCGCCGAGATCGATTTTGAGTGATTTCGACTATAATTTGGCCGGTATCGCGACTATGATAGACTGCAAACAATCGAGCGATAACATACGTTCGAAACAATGGGTCGATCACATCGTCACATGATTCTGCATGTGTTTTCTCTACACTGTTGGTAAACTATACAACGGTATCGATATAATTGATTCAAGAAGTTGAGACTATTATTAATTTCCTACAAACATTACTCCTTTCCGACCGAGAATATTCATATGCTTTTTAAGACCACGAGTACACAGATCAAGAAGAAAGGTGTTCTGAGTGACACAATCTGCTATCACTGCCGACATCGAGAAGATGACGCCAGCGAGGCCTTAGCGTTGTGAATAACCATCAAATGGCTATCCAGTGCCCAGTGAGAGTATACAGAGTGCGTCAGCCTCTGGTATATAGATAATACAATTTACCTGATTCATCATTCAAAACTGCAGATGCGCGTTCTTAATCAGTTATTTTAATAAACCACTAGTTCACTGATTTCCGTTCATGGTGCATTATAAAAGACACCCACTGCTAATAACGCTACTTTTAAAACTCGTGAGCATTGGAACACTTTTTAGTTGGTTTTAGTATAGTAACTGTAATACAGTTACATACATGTTAGTTCAGACTTTCCGAGTTTCGAATTGATCTTCCGGCATTGTGTCTTCTAAACTAAATATAAATAAACAGGAGACGACGGTGACAGTGCCATTCCCAAGCCAGAGGTTATTAGCGGCCGACAGCTGAATGCTTAGTGAAACAAGCCATACCGATACGGGAAGAAAATTATAACGTAGGCGTGTGGGAGCTTGGAGCAATGAGGCGTCAGCCCACCGAATGGGAAGTTTAGGCCAGGTGTGAAACCACAGTGTTCATTGCCGGCTAAGGGACTACCCGACGGTGCCAGCTAGGCAGTGGACCTGTTAACTGCTCATGTGAAGCGCGAATGAAATTTAATTAAGGTGAGAGCAGATCGCTTAACTGATCGACTCAGTTCACAACATTCGCCAGTTACTTCACAATGTAATCGAATGCCGATTACGTGATGTAATGGAACAGCGCGTTGTTCTCTCAGCTGATCTCGCTTTGCTTTAAATGCAGTCCGATTTGCTAAAAATAATTGGCATACCACTGAGGGGAATGTAGCAGCCCTAACGCAATTTACGTTACGGAGAGCATGGTCTGCCCGAAGGTACACCATTATGGTTTAAGTTTTGATGTTGTACATTCGCTGGTCTGCCTAATCATCATACTATTCCACATATTTGGGTGAGATTGTTGCATGATCTACACTCCTGGAAATGGAAAAAAGAACACATTGACACCGGTGTGTCAGACCCACCATACTTGCTCCGGACACTGCGAGAGGGCTGTACAAGCAATGATCACACACACGGCACAGCGGACACACCAGGAACCGCGGTGTTGGCCGTCGAATGGCGCTAGCTGCGCAGCATTTGTGCACCGCCGCTGTCAGTGTCAGCCAGTTTGCCGTGGCATACGGAGCTCCATCGCAGTCTTTAACACTGGTAGCATGCCGCGACAGCGTGGACGTGAACCGTATGTGCAGTTGACGGACTTTGAGCGAGGGCGTATAGTGGGCATGCGGGAGGCCGGGTGGACGTACCACCGAATTGCTCAACACGTGGGGCGTGAGGCCTCCACAGTACATCGATGTTGTCGCCAGTGGTCGGCGGAAGGTGCACGTTCCCGTCGACCTGGGACCGGACCGCAGCGACGCACGGATGCACGCCAAGACCGTAGGATCCTATGCAGTGCCGTAGGGGACCGCACCGCCACTTCCCAGCAAATTAGGGACACTGTTGCTCCTGGGGTATCGGCGAGGACCATTCGCAACCGTCTCCATGAAGCTGGGCTACGGTCCCGCACACCGTTAGGCCGTCTTCCGCTCACGCCCCAACATCGTGCAGCCCGCCTCCAGTGGTGTCGCGACAGGCGTGAATGAAGGGACGAATGGAGACGTGTCGTCTTCAGCGATGAGAGTCGCTTCTGCCTTGGTGCCAATGATGGTCGTATGCGTGTTTGGCGCCGTGCAGGTGAGCGCCACAATCAGGACTGCATATGACCAAGGCACACAGGGCCAACACCCGGCATCATGGTGTGGGGAGCGATCTCCTACACTGGCCGTACACCACTGGTGATCGTCGAGGGGACACTGAATAGTGCACGGTACATCCAAACCGTCATCGAACCCATCGTTCTACCATTCCTAGACCGGCAAGGGAACTTGCTGTTCCAACAGGACAATGCACGTCCGCATGTATCCCGTGCCACCCAACGTGCTCTAGAATGTGTAAGTCAACTACCCTGGCCAGCAAGATCTCCAGATCTGTCCCCCATTGAGCATGTTTGGGACTGGATGAAGCGTCGTCTCACGCGGTCTGCACGTCCAGCACGAACGCTGGTCCAACTGAGGCGCCAGGTGGAAATGGCATGGCAAGCCGTTCCACAGGACTACATCCAGCATCTCTACGATCGTCTCCATAGGAGAATAGCAGCCTGCATTGCTGCGAAAGGTGGTATACACTGTACTAGTGCCGACATTGTGCATGCTCTGTTGCCTGTGTCTATGTGCCTGTGGTTCTGTCAGTGTGATCATGTGATGTATCTGACCCCAGGAATGTGTCAATAAAGTTTCCCCTTCCTGGGACAATGAATTCACGGTGTTCTTATTTCAATTTCCAGGAGTGTAGGCTGCAGAGATGTTAACAGTAATTTTTGAATCATGTTTCATGCACGCAGTTTCTTGAGGTATGTGTCAGTTTAAATTGTAGCAGAATATACAACAAATTTTTGTTAAGCTTGGAAACATCAAACCCGAGTGGATAAAGATATCCAATTGTGCTTGTCAAGTCCATGCGTCTTCATGTAAATCAGCCTCTCTCTCTCTTTCAATCATTGGTGAGCAGATTAAGTTTCTCATGTTATTTCGTTGCTTCTGTAGTAACATTAAAAAATTGATTGCTTTTGTATGATATCTGAGACGGTTTGAAGTCGTTCATTGAGACCTGCCTATCTTGAAACGAGGGTGTGCTGAAAAGTAATGCTTCCAAATTTTTTTATTCTGTTCTCAATATCAGTTGAGGTATTACATGTCACGAATATTACACGATCGAGTTTCGTGCTTTTGTGACACAAGTTGCAAGCCTCTGTCGCTAGAGGGATCCTAAATGTAGTGTTAACATGGCGGTGTGTAACATAAATATGTTGGTGTGTGAGAAACAGCGTGCAGCAGCCGAGTTTTTAAACGCAGAAAACTTGAATTTCCTCAGTGCTTTGAGCGTGAGGGTGATGGGTACCTTGACAGATCATGAAAGCTCGGATCAACATTTTCACCCCGAAAACAATAGAGTGTGAATGGAGTTTCGCGACATAGGACCACGTATACCAAAAAACTTGTAGACCACGCCATCAGCAGTCAAAGTCATGCTCACAGATTTCTGATGTTGAAGACATTGCGCATTTGGAATTCATGCCTAAAGGCACCACCATAAACTTTACAAGGTACTACGAGACCCTCAGCAAACTGAAATCACGAGTTCGGAGAATTCTTCGACATATGAAGCGCCCTCGCCTTCTACAGGACACTGACAGACAACACACGAGAGCCGCAGCGTCCTGGGATCACTGTTATCTATCATCATACACACAGTTCCGACTTGGCCCCTTTCGATTTTGATCTGTTTCCAAAACTTAAAGCACACCTTCGAAGACTTCACTTTGATAGTGATGAAGTGGTGCAAGCAGAGGTGAGGTTTTGGTTGTGACCAAAATTCCAACAACCAGCAGTGAAGATATAAAAAAAAACTGCTTCCTCTTTGGGAGAAATGTGTTCGTTGCCTGGGTGACTGTGTTGAGAAATAAATATGTAGATATGAAGAATAAAGATGTAGACTGCTAGTAACGTTCGTTTCACTTAGAAATATTGAGTTGCAAGATGCTCATTTTTTCTCAAAAATGACGTGTTTCACTCGGATAAGACATCATCAAGTTATGTGTAAGTACAATTAAAAGTCGACGTAATAGATAACCTCGGGTGGTCCTCTCCTGAGCTAATATACTCACAAGTGAAAAGCAGTAACTCAATAAGTAAGACGCCAAGGATAGGCTAGCATTTAAAGATATTACAATTGCTGCCAAAAAGCATTCTTCAAGTGCGCCTAAAACGAGCGTGAACGTGAAGAGCACCGTAGGAGACGGTGTAAAAACCATCAGGAAAGAACCTACAGAAGAATACTTAGAAAGTGTTACCCTCGATTCACCTCTTGCGGTGTGAATCGTCAGTCATAGCAGTGTTGAGTAATAAAACTCATATGAACTGTAAAAAATTGCCCGGGAATAAAGTGCCGGTGGCCGATCTGCGCTCACACAGGGTATACACAGTATTGATAGAATCAGAGGCGACTGATGACACTTGTAAAGATAACCGGTGCTAGGTGGAGCCGAATGCAGGTACAAATCCATCAATGAAAAATCGCTATGGTAGAAAGAAAAGGAAACTCCCAGAGACGAGCATCAAACCCGTTAAATAGTAAATAAAATGTGTAAATATTATTACAGAATTCTGTCGAATATCAAAGGCATTAGGTTCAGGTATGCGAACGTAGTGCAATAAAAGGGGAAAGTTTTATTGACAGGATGGAGATATGCGTCAGAGGTGAGTAGTATAATAAACAGTCAGGAAGATTATAAACAAAAAGAACGTGAACTAAAAATAATTATACATAACATCCAAACAGATACTTTCCTAATTAAAAGTTTAGTGAAAATATGCAGCGGGCCACGAGTTAAGAGTTAAAGCAGGAAGGCCTGTCAGTAAAAACTTTAAATTTTTTACACAGAATGATTAAAACTAAAAGGGGTCTTGTAATTATCAAGAGCGTGTAGCCTAAATCACAATTAATTCATAATTCTAAAAATAGCATATACACTACTTCTGACTGCGAGCTAGCATCCCATAGATTTTCGGGTGCTCATGCGGTTCCCCTTCACCGAAATGTCTTGGCTCAAACTCGCCTAGGGGTTGAACGGCACGTGTCGTATTACATGCCCTAAATGAGACTCTTGTGAACCTTTGGTTAAATTGTCTCGCTGATGGCAAGTCTGCGAAACACAAAGTTAATATAACATATAATAACAGCAATAATAATATAGGGATCGAAATTAACGACCCATAAATGATGTAGACCACTCAGTTGCGATTTGGTTAGCATAATGTTGATTCAGAAAGCAAACTAATAACGAAAGTGGTCGTATTTAGAGTTACTGTTACTCTCGAGGGCATATCCATTTGGCACAGTTCGATCATTCACAAGCTCAGTGCGAAAAGCAAGTCCGATACTCCACCTCGTCATTTACACGAAGTTAGGTTCCCATCAGGCGCGCGGCTTCTCACCGCTCAGAGACTTCAGTCCCTCTATACCAAACAACGCGAAATTTTGTAAATCGTTTCACTTCCTAGCTGCCTAAAGACCGACTGACCGCTTTCGCGTCTCAATCGGAACTGTACCCTTTGGTGTCTCCAGCCGAAGTGTCCGCTTTCGCGTCTGCGCCAGCACTGACTGTCTGCCCGTCCTCGGTCGCGTTTACCCTCGCGCTGAATATCCTCGCTCAACTGACTAGGGCAGTTTCCTTCCCTGAAGCCGTCCATCAGATTGGATACAGCTCATTCTACATTATTTTACATTTTTACATATTTAAATAATCAAAGCTTGACCACTTTCATATTCTAAATAAAGTAACAATAATATCCATTGTTAAAGTCTTTTACATAAAACCAATACAAATTCTTTCTTAACTTTGAATGCCTCGACCGGTAGCTTTGCACCAATGTGCTGCCTGATAAAATAAATAAAGAACAAAAGTAACTATTATGCACTAAACTGTACAACAAATATTCTTTTACCTAATGATTCGATAAGGTGTCATGCTGCCATTTTTCAATGTGTTTTGTGAGAACGAAATGGTGATCTGATGCTTACCTGAAAATACTGATAATTTAAATTTACTATATCCTTGAAACAAATAAAGTTACAGAGTTGATATTTACAACGTTTGTCATTTTAATGATGTGCTTCTACATTAAATGTCGATCGTTAATATCGACCAAAGCGTTCAGATTTTAGCATTCAGGTCTTTGTTACAGAACTTGTTAATTTCACTTTAACAGTAAATCCGAAACTATTATACGAGGCCTGTTCAGAAAGTAAGCTCCGATTGATTGCCAAATTGAAACCACAGTGAACATCAGAAATGTTTTACTTGTAACAATTAGCTACACCTTTCAGCTACATCTCTACGTAGTCGCCGTTCCGACTTAGACTTTTGTCATAGCGTTGTACCAACTTTTCAATAGCCTCATCATAGAAGGCAGCCGCCAGTGCTTTCCGCCAATTCTCCACGCTGGCCTACACCTCGTTGTCTGTGTCAAAATGTTGTCTTCAAAGACAGCGGTTCATGTGACCAGAGATGAAACTCAGGGGGTGACAATTGCGGACTGTATTGTGGGTAATCTAACATTTCCATTTGAAAACGATGCAGGAGCATCTTCATTGCCCCTGCAGAATGCGGCTGAGAATTGTCGTGAAGACGAAACAGCACGACAGTTATGTAATGTTAGCTGCATAGCTTCAGGCGAAATTTCTCACCAGGCCCTCGTACTTGGCGGCAGACACTATTTTCTAGACATCTTTACGCACCCACTGCGAGCTCAGAAATGAGAAGAGCGACGTGATGCTAACTGGGGTTATACTAGAGACACTACCCAACACATCTGTGCAAAGCTTTATCGGATTTTCATAGTCGTTTCCATTTCGCGACCGATCGGAGCTTACTTTCTGAACGCCCCTCGTAGATATGATCATTATTCAAGTTTTATTGGTATCACAATGAAAATTTATGAAGGATGGTAGATTAAAATAACTATGGCTTAATTTCCTGAATTACTACAGAATTAAATGGTTTTCATAAATGTTTCCCTTTATGACCCATCTGAGGTCCACCATATTTAACACTGCTACGTCTCCTCGGTCACAGAAGGCTTCTACTGGGTTTCCCTATGACGTAGGTTCTCGTCTGTCTCACTCGCACACTACAGCGCTTAGGCCTCAATAGACAACAGACGCCTATGAATTTCCCCAACTCGTGGTGAACCTGCGCCCTTTTTGGCACACGGTCCTCGACGACAGGGTTCGATTCACAATTCCTGAAGGCTGCCGACTTCGGTCATATACTTCAATGAGAGCGCAATGCTCGTTAAGGCACATGACGTTATGAGCAAGAAACGTAAATATAAAACAAGATAAAACAGCAGACCCCAAATACACCATGAAATATAACGTAATACAAAATTAGAAGTTATATTGTAAACCATAACGTTATATAAGGTTTGTTGTAAGTTTCTGTTACGGTTTTAGCTTAAAAATTCGTAGTTTTCTATGTGCATTTAATATTATGGAATATTTATGGTTTGCAGTTTTGTCTTGTTTTATACTGAAGGTTCCTGTTAGTGACAGCAGTAGTATATGTTAATTTTAGGATTATAACATAACTCTGTTTTGGGCTATACATCCTTGAGAATTACTGGCATTCTTTGAGTTTTACTGATACTGAATAATAGTTTTTAACTTTTCAATGACGAGAGTACTCGCTTTACCTTCGAACTCGTGCCCCTAGTACACAGTTTAATTATATGTTTAATTAGGATGGTGTCTGTATGGATGTTGTAAATATAATTCTTTTTACTATATGTTCTTTTCCACTGTCACACTAATGAATGTTTATTGTAATACGCTAATATGGCGCATTTGTTCCTCCTGTTTCTAGATCTTGCTCATTTAAATGGTACTACGTTCGCATTCTTGAACCCCATGCCTCTGGTATTAGAGAGGATCCTGAAATAGTATTTATAGTATTTAGTTACTGTTTAATGGGTTTGAAGTTCGTCTCTGGGAGTTTCCTTCTGTCTCTCTTTTTTAATGATGTGTCATTAATGGCTTTGTACATGCATTTGGCTCCATCTAGTGTAGTTATCTTTACGAGCGCCATCAGCTGCTTCTGATTCTATCGGCCACCGGCACCTTAATCTGGAGCAGTGTTTACAGTTCATGAGCTTGGTGTTACTGTACGCTCCTATAACTGATGTGCCACATCATACGAGGTAAACCGAAGTGCCGGTCGGAGTGGCCGTGCGGTTCTAGGCGCTACAGTCTGGAACCGTGAGACCACTACGGTCGCAGGTTCGAATCCTGCCTCGGGTATGGATGTGTGTGATGTCCTAAAGGTTAGTTAGGTTTAAGTAATTCTATATTCTAGGGGAATGATAACCTCAGATGTTAAGTCCCATAGTGCACAGAGCCATTTGAACCATTTTAAACCGAAGTTTACAGTTTCTAAATTCTTCTTTAGGTTCGTTCTTGGTGATTTTTATATCCTCCCGTATGCTGCTCTTCATATTCGTTTACCGGGAATTTTAGGCGTATTTGAAGAATGCCTTTTGACAGTAATTACAACCTTTTTAGTTGCTTTTCTGTCCTTTGCGTCTGACATTTAAGTTTTTGGTTTTCGCTACGAAGTATAGTAACTCAGGATAGGATCACGACAGGTTATTTATTTGGTCCATTTTTAACTGTACTTCCAGATAATCTGGTGATTACCTACCCAGGTGAAACGCGTTGTTTTTGAGCCAATAAAGAGCATTGTGCAATCCCGGACTGCCTTTTAATATTAATCAATGTGTATAGTTGCTCTAACACTGCGCCACATTGGACCGGAATATATTTTATCCAAAAAGCTTTAAGAGCTTCCACATAAAAATTTATGCGGCATTAGATTTAAGCACACCCTCGTAGATCGCATATGAGAAGCCTTACCATTTGTCTGTTCACTATATAAAAAGTTTCCTTTGTGTGAGCAGGTACCCAAGTAGTCCGATTTAATCAGGTTGTCGCAGAGCGCCACGCTTTTGCATCATTACAGAGGATGGTTGTAAGTCCTTTTGAGCATAATTTCATACTTATACTTCGGAATGGGAAACAATTACGGGACTTATAAATAGTGATTCTTTATCTGTGTTGCGCAATGTATTCCTCCCCTTACTCCTTCCGCATGATGCTCAGCTAATATGTCCTTCCTCCTCCTATTCTGGTGCAGGTCATGATATGTGTATCCACATCTCCCCATTGCAGCAGCAGATACAATCAAACAAGAGACTTAGTTTCAGTCGAAACAACTCACTTAGCTAATTGCTTACACAGCCGACAGTTAAGTTAATCCACAGGTGGTTAAGTCGCTACAATACTTCCACAAACCCAGCACGAATGTGTGCTGTTGCTGCATATAAACACATCAAAAAAAGTTTTGCATCACCTCGGTTCCGAGAGTTACGGAACGTGTACAGAAGATTGGAATAGAGATCAACGTAAAAATCAGTTCCACCCTCATTATTGCTCATGAAAACCACACATTACATATGATATCACCATACAGCGAGACCTCCAGGGGTGGTGCTCCAGACTGCTGCACACACCAGTACCTCCAATACCAAGTAGCATGTCCTCTTGCATTGATGCATACTGTATTAGTCGTGGCATATCATCACACAAGTTCATCAAGGCACTGTTGGTCCAGACTGACCCACTATTCAATGGCGACTCGGCGAAGATCCCTCAGAGTGGTTGGTGGGCCACGTCGTCCATAAATATCACTTTTCAATCTATCCCAGGCATGTTTGATAGATTTCACGTCAGGAGAACATGCTGGCCGCTCTAGTCGAGCGATGTCGTTATCCTGAAGGAAGTCATTCACAAGATGTGCACTATGGGGGCGCGAACTGTCGTCCATCGAGACGATTGCCTCGCCAATATGCTGCCGATATGGTTGCACCATCGGTCGGGTGATGGCATTCACGTATCGTACAGCCGCAACGGCGCCTTCCATGACCTCCAGCGGCGTACGTTAGCTCCACATAATGCCACCCCAAAGTAGGAGGGAACCTCCACCTTTCTGCACTCGCTGGACAGTGTGTGTAAGGTGTTCAGCCTGACCGGGTTACCTCCAAACACATCTCCGACGATTGTCTGGTTGAAGGCATATGCGACACTCATTGCTAAAGAGAACGTGATGCCAGACGTGGGCGGTCCTTTCGGTATGTCGTTGGGTCCATGTGTACCGCGCTGCATGGTGTGGTAATTACAAAGACGGACCTCACCATAGACGTCGGGAGTGAGGTTGCGCATCATGCAGCCTCTTGGTCACGGTTTGCGTCGTAACACGACGTATTGTGGCTGCACGAAAAGCATTATTCAACATGGTGGCGTTGCTGTCAAAGTTCCTCCGAGCCATAATCCGTAGGCAGCGGTCATCCACTGCAGTAGTAGCCCTTCTGCGGCCTGAGCGAGGCATGTCATCGACAGTTCCTGTCACCCTTTCTCCTCCATGTCTGCACAACATCACTTTGGTTCACCCCGAGACGCGTGGATACTTCCCTTGCTGAGAGCCCTTCCCGGCACAGAGTAAGAGTGCGGGCGTAATCGAACCGCGTTATTGACCGTCTACGCTTGGTTGAACTACAGACAATACGAACCGTGTACCTCCTTCCTGGTGGAATGACTGGAACTGATCGGCATATTGGCAGGGCTATAAGAGCATGATCCTCTTTATCAAAATCTATGCACAAATCGCCTATGTTCTCTGTCACCTGGATAACCCTGGCACTAGCTTTCTAAGTGCTTGTGTTATGGTATTCTACACATAGATTTCCTTGTAGTACTCGTATTTGGCCTATACCCTTATCGTAACTACTACCGAGCATCAGGACTCTTTTCTTTCTCTATGATTTTTCAACTGACATAACAAAGTTGTTACTGAGAGTCAGTTGCACTCCACTTTACTCAAAAATGGTTACGCTCTTCTCCTGTTTTTGGTAACAAGTGAAACGAATTTTTAATCGGAATCTGTGATGCGATTTCTGAGGTTTATTTCAATTTCACATTACTTGTTACATTTTCCCAGCTACCACTGTCTCTTTTCCCCTTCAACCTCACTATTTCAAAGTAGGCCAATTTAAATTCTGTCTCGAGGGTAAAAATCCTTCTTTCCCGCTCCATGACTAACTTGGTTTGGGTACACAACGTAGAACTCCATGGGGAGCCTCATCTGATACTTTACTGGCTTCCCCGCTGCAATTACTCCAATGTAATACATTGCTGGTATATTTCTCCCACACTAACTAATCTACGGCAACATCCACGTTTGTCAAACATGACGATGCTTTACCGTAAACTGAAAAGCAGTAACAGACACGTAACTGCAATAAAGTGCCGGCCGATGTGGCCGAGCGGCTGTAGGCGCTTCATTCCGGAACCGCGCGGCCGCTACGGTCGCAGGTTTGAATCCTGCCTCGGGCAGGGATGTGTGTGATGTCCTTAGATTGGTTAGGTGTAAGTAGTTCTAAGTTCTAGGGGAGTGATGACCTCAGATGTTAAGTCCCATAGTGCTCAGAGCCATTTGAACCATTTGCGATAAAGTAAGAATTCGTGAAAACTTAGTTGTCAGTGAGCTGCGCAGCTAACTTCTAGGCGGCAGGCAGACGTAAAATGAGGTTGTTGTCATACTCGTGACGATGGTCATCTGGGATAGTGCACAACGCCGATAGATCATTAAGCACAATGAAACTCAGTTCATGAGCAATCCATGCTTCCACGTCAAGCCATCACTCTAAATTTAGCCGTTAGTGTTGTGGTATCAACGGCATCCTACGTATGGTGTGGTAATATTATAGTCCCATTACTGCTAGCCTCCGAGTTAAACCATTACTGCTAGCCTCCGACTAAAGGTTTGAGAGTACACAGAATGTTTCAGGGAGTTCATTACTTGTCCTGTTCTCTGATGGTAGACGCAGTTGTGAAGGGGTTGTGATGTACTTTGCACATATTATGGTGACTGTCCCTTATGGTAATCAAACGTCGTTGAGTCGGAACTTGACGACAAGTATGCCTGCCCTCACGTTCCCATGGAACCCACCATACTGCCGCTGTCACGTTTGGATATATTAAGATTAGACAAACCAGCCAAATGCATTAAAAAAATGGGCCCCCTGTCAAACTCTATCAGGTTCTGATAATGCCGTCTCACACGAGTGCGCAGCATATCCGTTTCCTTGACAGTGATCACTCGATATCTGACGCTATCCACGCCCCTTACATGCCCTAGTATGACTGATAACAGCACTAAACACGAACAGCAGTAATGCACTCTGGTGGGCGTTCCATGTATAAACAGAGATGTGCTGCTCTAATTATTAGCATATCCGCCGATGGTGGATGCTCCACTTGTTTTATCGAGAAGAGGAAATTTAGCTCCACGGTGTATAGTGGTGTAGCAGTCTGGCGCTGGTTCAAATGGTTCGAATGGCTCTGAGCACTATTGGACTTAACATCTGTGGTCATCAGTCCCCTAGAACTTAGAACTACTTAAACCTAACTAACCTAAGTACATCACACACATCCATGCCCGAGGCAGGATTCGTACCTGCGACTGTAGCAGTCGCGCGGTTCCGGACTGAGCGCCTAGAACCGCTAGACCACGGCGGCCGGCCGTCTGGCGCTGAATGCAATTCCATTGCCAGTCATAAACTCAGATTAGCCTACAAGTTGGTAGCGTTACCGATAATTGTTTAGTCTTAAAATTCGTTTTCTCGGATGCTTAGATTCATATCGTACATTTGCAGCGCACGAGTATTCGTTTATAAGGTAGGAATCATTAGCTTTGCGGAATTCCGTGCTAAGATTATGTATTCAATTTCTTTCAGAAACACATGTGTTGAACCTACATTACGGTTGCTACAGAATAACTGTTTGTTGCTATTCCTTTGGAGTCGCATACCGTTATCACAGAATTCTGTATAAATATGATAAATCAGCTTAATAAAGTTGTTTCAAAATCTATGTTTTTCATGTTGGTAAAGTCAAAAGACAACTATTACATTTAAACGTTCCTCCTGAGTAATTACCTGAGTCTGCACCGGTACGAAGACTCGGAATGTTGTTTATTTATAAACGCCTCTGGTTTAGCTTTGTGTAGAATGAACGTTGACCAACTCAGTGTAATGCATAACCAACAAACAGCTCAAATGCAAATTAGAAAGGGTTGGGACCGGACATGAAATGCGGTGAAGTAAATATGTTTTAACAGTGAATTGTGTGTTTACTTCTAATATACATCGCAGTTACATACCTATTTTTCCTATTCATATATCTCTCGGTTTTTATTTTTAACTCACTGGATTTAAATATCATTTCCTCGAATTTAACAGCTATACTTGCTTCGTATCGTCCGTTTAAGAGAATCAAAAAATGGTTCAAATGGCTCTGAGCACTATGGGACTTAACTTATGAGGTCATCAGTCCCCTAGAACTTAGAACTACTTAAACCTAATGACATCACACTCATCCATGCCCGAGGCAGGATTCGAACCTGCGACCGTAGCTGTTGCGTGGTTCCAGACTGTAGCGCTTAGAACCGTTCGGCCACACCGGCCGGCCTTAAGAGAGAATCTCCTCAGGAAGATATATGGGGCTGTAGATATGTATTAGATAATTTATTTGCCTAGCTCTTTACTTTAATACTGCTTGTGACAGCGTAAGAGAGAATTATTTCGGCTGTGTCACTTTTTAATTCTACTATCGAAGCAATACTTTTTCGAGGTGCGATACGATCTCTCAGTAATCGCATCTTATAGTAGTAGCCTCGCATCTGGTATTTATTTTAAAGATTAAATGAAACCCCGCGAATACACTTTGTGTAAACAGAGCCAAGAGACTATTGAATATTGCTACAGCGTATAATATTGGAATTTGTGAGGGGCCGGAGAGTTGCTGTTCTTGGACTGGTTATCATTAACATTTACATTAGGAAATTATGTAACGATATGACTTAACTCGATTATTTATACAACTGTGAATTAACTTAAAACAAGTGAAAAACTTTATTCCGTAATTGACAATGGATAATCTTACATAAAAGACGCCACTTATTTGTTCTGAAATTAACATTAAATTAAAATGTTTTTCTATTACTTCAATGCATTCACCAGTGCGTAAAGTTAACTGAGAAAACAGAGGAACGCAATATTAAGTTCCGCCCGGAGTGGCCGCGCGGTTAGAGGCACCATGTCACGAATTGCGCGGCCCCTCCTGCCAGAGGTTCGAGTCCTTCCTCGGACATGGGTGTGTGTGTTGCTGTTAGCGTGAGTTAGTTTAAGTAGTCTAGTGTAAGTCTAGAGACCGATGACCTTAGCAGATTGTTCCCTTAGGAATTCACACAATATTAAGGGGACACGTGTCCATTCATGAGACGATACTGAAATTACACGTTCTTTCCAAGTTCTCTACCTGTCCGAAAATGCGAACGTAATTACAGTAGATGTACGCTTGGTTGAGTATGTTGATCTTGCTGTATCTGTAATCTTCAAGACAACGCCAACACATTGCAGTATGAAATTACAATCAAATGAATACCCCTAGCTGCATACAGGCGTTGATATAAGTCAACGGGGACAGTTGAAAATGTGTGCCCCGACCGGGACTCGAACCCGAAATCTCCTGCCTACATGGGAGACGCTCTACCCATCTGAGCCACCGAGGACATAGGGGATAGTGCGACTACAGGGACTTATCTCTGACACGTCTCCAGTGAGACCCACATTCCCAACTTCTTGTCCCGCACTATATTCATAGTGGCCCTGCCCATTATACTCACTACTCGCGGCTTTTTGCCGATTCCCGTAAGAGTTCGGGCACTGATTGTGAATCCGCACAGAAGAAGATGGTGAAATGGCCGGTGAGCCTTAACTATATGTAACTGCATATAACCATAACTATATATGACCACTTAACTACATATAACCATATAACTACGTATAACCATGCAGCTCGTTAGAATGAAATTACAATGAAATTAATACCCCTAGCTGGGTACAGGTGTTGATATAAGTAAACGGGGATGGTTGGAAATGTCCGAAAGAAGAGATACTATCTTCACATATACGCATTGCAGTATATTGCTATGAGAGTCTGAATTACGTCCATAAATAAAAAAAGGAGTTAACTTTGCCTCTGTTAACTATATTTTCATCTGTGGATCTGTTGCTGTCTTGTATTTAACTACTTCATCTCTATGTCTATAGATGGGAGCCGCATAAAACAAATGGTGCAGTACAACTCACGCCATTCTTATTCATGTAAATAATAAAACTTCATATGCTGAGTAGGAGCTAATGATATATTTGTATCAGTGATGGATGCCGAGAAACTGAGAATTACGTGTGGAGTGGCAGTGCACACAATTTGCAAACCATATTATCCCGAAAAATAAAACATAGTGACAGCTTCGAACAACGTGTTTGAGAAGCAGGGGCGTCAGGAAGTGACAGATGATTAATTTGCACTTGGATCATTGATATTCCATTTACTGTTCTGAGGCATACTATTCTATGGTGAAAAGTTACGTACGTATAATAACGTTTTAGTCGTTGTCCCTTTCACCATACCTGATTTTTATTCGCACTCACATCTTATAATATGACGACTGGTGTATAATACGTCTACATATCTTTTGTAATATTTCGAAAACGACGTGTCATTCTGACATGTTTGATGCTTGCTGGCTTTATTTTCGACATTGGACTTAAAATGGATCAACAGGCGATATCGTGATAGTGAAATAAATCAATAATAAAAACATTCAAATGGTGGCAATGATTTCGTTAAAAAGGATATTATGCTTGTGATCCAGAGTCAAGGAAAAATAGTAAACGGTGTTGTTCTACTAGACGTATAAAACCGAGCTTTCGTCTTCTGACGACTTTTTAAAGGTTTTTCAGGAAAATTGTTCTCCACCAACCACCATTAACACGGTATTATGTTATGATTGATACACGTTTCTACCCTACATTCATTAGTTTCGGTTTTACGCGTGGTTGAGGTTCTGTTCCACTGGTGACAGCAAATTCGTAATTTCATCACCTGACTTTCTTTAAGGAAAGGTACTCTTCACCAATTGAAACCTATCGATGTTTCATTTCATCCAGGGAACTTGATGGAATGACAATGTCCGGTGAATTTCGCTTAGAATAAGGTTATTGTTCAGACACTTCTTCAAATTTCTGTAGTGACTCACATGATATTTTATCGTGTAATGTGTAAATCCGCTTTCTCAAACTCTTAGTTTATTGATGCTAAATGGTGGTACCATTTTCTTTGGGTATAAAAGTCGATTTCGGTGAAAATACCCAAGCTCTACTTCTCAGAAGTAGTATATGTGTGAATAGGTAGGCAGTGCCAGTTTCGTGACACTCTGCCTATTTGCCCGATTTCGGATAATACCATAAGCGATGCCTTGTGCTCATGCCAGATTTCACAGCCTCACTCCATCAACTCCGTTCATAGCCTAATTATATGTAGAAAATAGCAGGAAATTTAAGGAATGACGCAAAATTCAAAATAGCTTTATTGTGCTAAATGCTTTTCCCCCACTACTATGATGTCATTGTGGAACTAGACACGTTGTCCTAATAGTAAGTTGGTAGAAAACTAAAAGACCCTAAATGTGGATAGTCCTGTTCATGTGAAGTGAAAAAAAGTCAAGATGAGTGATGAGAAATACTGGTGCAGCTCTATGATGTTACAATCTAGGATGGAAAACGAAGACAGCTGACCAGTGATACTGTCCCAGTTTGCATTGATGCCAGACTTCCTGGGTTTCCGTAGACGGCCTGACCCAGCATGTCCTGACATTCACAGCCAGGAGAGAATATGATTGTTTTCCCTGCATGTCTAAGCGTGCCTGTTAGACAAAAGACGTCTTTTCTCCCGCTAGTCTGAGCATATTAACTACTGCGTGAATACGCGAACATATTTTTCAATCTCCAGATATTAAACAGATTGCATTTGCCTCACTTTATATAAGACCTACTATCAGTGACAAGACAAACCATGTAACATGTATTCCCCAAGGGCTAGAAAGTTATTATTCACTCAGATCTTTACGGACCTTCATGGCTACATCTTTTAAGTCATGATTTTCGGGTCACTTGTTGTAAGTACTGAATTCAAGGTGACTGCTTGGTTTTCCCCTGGCATCAGACATATTGCTTCCTCTAAGTTAAATTCCACTAGTGCTATGTCTAAACCAATTGATTTCAATTCAAATCCATTTCGAAAATAGTTAGCCCACATTTCCTATGTTTAAAAATGTTACTAACCCTGCTGTCCATTGCTTAAACAAACGCTCTCTGACATTAAAATTAAAAAAATTACCAACAGCTCTCAGACGTCCTAGTTTCAATGATTGTCATCCGAAGTTTGGAGTTGCTTTGCCCTCAGGAGTTCAATTCACCTAATTTCAAAATGTTGAGGAAATTAAAAACTAATCACTTTTCGTAATTGGCACGGAAGTCACTTACCCCCACTTTTAAAATGACACGAAGCCCACTGGTTGTGACAAGAACAGCACTCGCCCTAGCTTTAAAACTGTACAACACACTTGTTTGTCACTCTCATGTGTAGTATGAATATGATAGGAACAGTTATGTCCCCATTCAGACCTCCTGCAATGAGGACTTATTTGTTTCTTTTTTATGGTGCTCAGAGAAAAATAAACAAGAATAAATTTTGAAGTACTGTAAATACGAAACTGAACCAAATATCATTGGCTAAAAATTGACTCACAGGGAAAAAGGACATATATTTTTAAAATAATCGCTTTGAAAAAGTGATCTGTATATTTATAATGTGCTTATGGAGTCTTATTGACCCAAGCAGTACTAGGAAGTCTACAACAACAGCTGAGGCAACAAACGCTAGCAGCGGGTAGAAAAGTAAATAGGAAATACTATTGTCATTCTAAAATTCTAAAGGTGGCAGGGGTAAAATACAGGGAGCGAAAGGCTATTTACAATTTGTACAGAAACCAGACGGCAGTTATAAGAGTCGAGGGACATGAAAGGGAAGCAGTGGTTGGGAAGGGAGTAAGACAGGGTTGTAGCCTCTCCCCGATGTTGTTCAATCTGTATATTGACCAAGCAGTAAAGGAAACAAAAGAAAAATTCGGAGTAGGTATTAAAATTCATGGAGAAGAAATAAAAACTTTGAGGTTCGCCGATGACATTGTAATTCTGTCAGAGACAGCAAAGGACTTGGAAGAGCAGTTGAATGGAATGGACAGTGTCTTGAAAGGAGGATATAAGATGAACATCAACAAAAGCAAAACAAGGATAATGGAATGTAGTCTAATTAAGTCGGGTGATGCTGAGGGAATTAGATTAGGAAATGAGGCGCTTAAAGTAGTAAAGGAGTTTTGCTATTTGGGGAGCAAAATAACTGATGATGGTCGAAGTAGAGAGGATATAAAATGTAGACTGGCAATGGAAAGGAAAGCGTTTCTGGAGAAGAGCAATTTGTTGACATCGAGTATAGATTTAAGTGTCAGGAAGTCATTTCTGAAAGTATTTGTATGGAGTGTAGTCATGTATGGAAGTGAAACATGGACGATAAATAGTTTCGACAAGAAGAGAATACAAGCTTTCGAAATGTGGTGCTACAGAAGAATGCTGAAGATTAGATGGGTAGATCACATAACTAATGAGGAAGTATTGAATAGGATTGGGGAGAAGAGAAGTTTGTGGCACAACTTGACCAGAAGAAGGGATCGTTTGGAAGGACATGTTCTGAGGCATCAAGGGATCACCAATTTATTATTGGAGGGCAGCGTGGAGGGTAAAAATCGTATAGGGAGACCAAGAGATGAATACACTAAGCAGATTCAGAAGGATGTAGGTTGCAGTAGGTACTGGGAGATGAAAAAGCTTGCAGAGGATAGAGTAGCATGGAGAGCTGCATCAAACCAGTCTCAGGACTGAAGACCACAACAACAACAAACTATTGTCATTGTTCAAAATGTTCAAATGTGTGTGAAATCTTATGGGACTTAACTGCTAAGGTCATCAGTCCCTAAGCTTACACACTACTTAACCTAAATTATCCTAAGGACAAACACACACACCCATGCCCGAGGGAGGACTTGAACCTCCGCCGGGAGCAGCCGCACAGTCAGTGACTGTAGCGCCTGAGACCGCTCGGCTAATCCCGCGCGGCTTGCCATTGTTCCAGGTGTTTCTTGTAGCACCTGTTATTATAACAGTCGACATTCTGTTTTCGTCAATGTTACATTCAGGACATCAACAATCACTTGAAATTCGTGTCATATTGACCACAATGGCAGTCACAGCAAATATCATGAATAAATTTTAATGTTTTGTAAATCTGAAACTGAACAAAAGATCATTGGACTGTTCAGAGTAAGTGACTGCATTGTCAATATGTGAAAGTCGTCAGACGTTTCGGCCAGTGCTGCAAATGGCATTTCTCGGGGTATTTTGCTGACTGCTAAGTGAGAAAACTTTATATCTTATATACTAATGGAAGAGGCTGTTATTATAATCCGATAGGGTACTGAGGATGACGAGGTGGGCTGTTAGGCATCTTTTATTGGTGTTAGCTTTATTTTCTCTCATTGGGAGCAATATTCATCCTTCCAGAGCGATAACAGCAACATCCAACAGTGTACAAGAACTAAAGCTTTTTCTCATTCTCTAGTCAGCAAACAGCAAAGTAACCCGAGGAATACCATTTGCAGCTGTGATTGACATGACAGAGGATTTTTACATACTTACACTGCAATCCCTTCCTTGGAGAATCTTATTGACCGTGACAGTGATTGTGGAATTCTATGCTTACAGCATTGGATAAAATTTTATTTGAGGGATAGTAATATATTTTGAAAATAATAGTTTTGGAAACAAGGGATGTATTTACAATGTGCTTATGGGGTCATTTTGAACCAAGTGGTACTAGGAGTATTAAACATACGTACACCACACTGTCAGAGCTTCACATGTGCAGTCTTCAGATGTGACACTGGAAAGACTCCGACCGCCACTGGATGGGGCTTTCACTGCCGTGTGGTGTTGTGATGTGCTGGGCCGCGCTCTCCAGCATGCCGCACTGCTGTGAACACACTAGAGTCTACGGCTCTGGCTGGCAGCCCATGTCCAACAAAGAATGAATATACTCGAAGCTCCACGCGCACTGCGTGACACAATAGGACGACTTCAAGTGCAGGGCCAGTAGCTTTATCCTGCACGGTATGAGTTGGAGACATGCTCACACCACATCATTAGTTTCAAATGGGAGCAGTACCATGCCGACTGCACCAGTATCCTCAGGGGCAATAGCTGTGATTGCTCAGCATGCACGCTGTACTGAGGTCAGTCATCTCGTTTGCAGATTTGTGGCAATTTGTTATAGTTTCGAGGTATCTTGTTACAGAGCGCAAGTAAATTGTTACGTTTTTGGGGACAATTTGTTGCAGTCTGGAGACAACTTCTTACCGTTTTCAGGGCACTAGGTTACAGTTTCTACTGTAACATGTAAATGTATTGGATAAAGTGTTACATAGTCACCACTGTGCAGCACACGGATTGATCATTTTCCCACTATATTTCCCCTTCATATAGAATAATGTAATCCCAAACTATCTCCAGAATCTTTCTGAGTGGCTTGCAAAAATCAATTCTGCATTACCTTAAATAACCCGAATTTTGTAGACTGTTGGAAGTATTTCACTACAGTCAAACAATTTGCAATGTCCCAGGCCTAACACACTAGTAAAAATTCATTCTCGGAGGTTGCATATAACGTCTCATGACACCTGCTATTCGGAGCAGCAGAAAAATCTTCTGCGAGGGTGTCATTGTTCAAGAACTGACACAGACTTTGATCAGACAACGATTTAGAGATCCTATGGAAGCATTTAATCGTGCTACTGAAATGAATTTGTTTACATATCGCTCAAATTTTCAGATCCCTTAACTGTAACGATTTAGAAGTTCACTGAAAATTTAAAATACCTTATGTGTGACGCAAACATTTACAGTTCATGTGAGGAATCACCTAAGCATCACTTAAAATGCAAAAGTAACTCTTACATCGCATCACTTTCTGTATATAGGAAGGATAATTGGAATTCCATGCTTCGTCTATATGGATATCGAATTTCCACCACACCGAGGTGTACCTACAGTGAAAATCAGTTAATGAATAATATAATTATCCATAATAGTGTATGCTTGTTGTAGATTCTACGGTATCAGTTCTATGGAATGAATGTACTACCATAGCAAGTTGCGAACGGATTTCAATCTATGGCAGTGTACTGTTACTACCATACTGAATTCGTCCTGAGAGCTACGGCCTGAATCTGCAAAATGGATGGAGTACTACAAAAGCCCCGTCTAGTACTCTAGCAGTTAAGCCACGTTGAACATACGTATCTAATAATTGCTATATCGCATTTACCTGCACAGACACTTACAACTGACTGTAGTGTAAGACTCACTTGTGCGACAGTGGTCTGAAGTGTACTCGTACTGATTTCTTAGCCATCAAATGTGACTGATATGAATGCTTCTGCAGCGCTATTTGACACTGGCTATACACTTGCAATTTACGGGATTTGTCTGTGAACATACGAGGGTTGTCGAGAAAGTAAGTTCCGAACGGTCGCTAAATTGAAACCACAGTGAAAACCAGAAACGTTTAATTTGTAACAGTTAGGTACACCTTCCAACTAATTCTCTACATAGTCGCCGCTCCAACTTCGAGTTTTGTCGTAGTGTTGTATCACCTTTCCAATATCCTCGTCATAGAAAACAGCCGCCTGTGCTTTCGGCCAGTTATCTGTACTGGTCTGCAGCTCGTTGTCTGTGGAAAAATTTTGTCTTCATAGCCAGCAGTTCTTGTGGGCAGTGATGAGACTCACGGGGAGCAAATTAAGGACTGTATTGTGGGTGATCAAACACTTCTCACTGCAGGAGCCACTTCAATGCCCCTGCAGTGTGTGGCCGAGAATTGTCATGAATAAGGAACTGCTCGACTGTTCTGTTATGTGGGCTGCATGACAGAGGCGAAATCTCTAACCAGGCCCTTCATACTTGGCTGGAGATGATATTCCCTACGCATCTTTACGTGCTCACTGTTCACTCAAAATTGATAACAACGACGCGACACGATGGACGGATATACTAGAGACACTGCCCAACATATCTGTGCAAAGCTTTATCAGATTTTCACGGTGGTTTCCATTTCACGACCGATCCGAACTTACTTTCTGGACAACCCTCGTATGATGACAAACACTTCCACAATCGACATATGTAGAACTAATTCGTCTGCGTGACAAACCAGCCAACAATTACAAACCTTCATGCAGAACGTAATGGAAGTCGCAACAGCTCAACTCACAGTCACGAACATCTATAAACACTTCCAATACTAGTATGACTTTTAGGAACCACACCTCATTCATAAGAGGTGATTTAGGAATACTGTGGGAATATGTAATGTGTATGTCTGACAATTAACTGACTACATGTCTTCGGTATAGGTGTCAATGGCACGAGGATTGAATCGTGCTGCGTTGGTTGTTGAGGGTGAACGTATATAGTTGACATGATGATAGTCTAATATACACTCCTGGAAATTGAAATAAGAACACCGTGAATTCATTGTCCCAGGAAGGGGAAACTTTATTGACACATTCCTGGGGTCAGATACATCACATGATCACACTGACAGAACCACAGGCACATAGACACAGGCAACAGAGCATGCACAATGTCGGCACTAGTACAGTGTATATCCACCTTTCGCAGCAATGCAGGCTGCTATTCTCCCATGGAGACTATCGTAGAGATGCTGGATGTAGTCCTGTGGAACGGCTTGCCATGCCATTTCCACCTGGCGCCTCAGTTGGACCAGCGTTCGTGCTGGACGTGCAGACCGCGTGAGACGACGCTTCATCCAGTCCCAAACATGCTCAATGGGGGACAGATCCGGAGATATTGCTGGCCAGGGTAGTTGACTTACACCTTCTAGAGCACGTTGGGTGGATCATTGCTTGTACAGCCCTCTCGCAGTGTCCGGAGCAAGTATGGTGGGTCTGACACACCGGTGTCAATGTGTTCTTTTTTCCATTTCCAGGAGTGTATGTAGGTCTTGCACTTCTATTAGCTGCTACATTAAATGTGTGCTGTTGGGAGTGGGGTCATGCACTTATGTATAGGTGAATTGCACGGAATACTCTACTGTGAAATGCTGAGTCAAACTTCTAAAGCCGGCCGGTGTGGCCGAACCGTTCTAGGCGCTTCAGTCTGGAACTGCACGACCGCTTTTAGTTAAGTTTAAGTAGATCTAAGTTCGAGGGGACTGATGACCTCAGATGTTAAGTCCCATAGTGCTCAGAGCTATATGAACCCTTTTTAAACTTCTAACAGAATATTTTTAGTTAAATCTGGTATATTTGTAAGCAGTTTGGACATAAACCGAATCGTTTAGTTTCATAGCTGTAGTGATTCTGAGTCGATTGTATGAAAGTGATGAAATTCTATCAGCACTGTGTATATATTTCTCTAAACGTGTATTTGACAGTAATAGTAAGAGAGAGATCAGGGTGAGCTTGTGCTCTGTTCTGTTTGTGAACTTAGTACAATATTAGCAGGATACTGTTATGTTCAAACCTCAAACTTTGCTGTCCTGTACATATCTATTTCTGTGAAACGGGTGCCTTCACTACGTCGTCCAGTGAGATGAATACTGATAATAGTATTTTTGTAAGTACACCCAATAACAAATTGGGACAAATGACATGATGACAGTTTACTGTGGACATTGGATAAATCCAAAAACATGTTTGAAATAAGAGAACACTGTGTTCACATTCATTCTCGAGACTTTAAGACCTTCGAAACGTGCATGACCAGTTAAAAGTGTAAACACAATGTAACTGAGAGATGTAGTACTACCAAACATGTGAAATAGCGTAAAACATATCACATGGTTACGATTATGATCAAGAATATCTTTTTCAGTTACTGTGGAATCGCTGTTAGACTTTGTAAATTACAGCAGAAACGAATAGAAGACTTAGATTTGTTGAAATGGTCAAAGGTGTTGGGGGAGGCTGAAACGTCACAACAGCACGAGACACCATTGGTGACGTAACCTGAAATCTGGCAACAATGCAAAGTACGACAAGACCATCACTGTCTACCTAATGGTCTGAACCATCTGGCACGCTTATGACATAAAAAATGTCAACCATTTCGGCAGATCGCCACAATAAAGTGCTCTATGGTACGTGTTGTTTGACTGGACAGCTATAGATGCTACACACATGATGGTATATAAGATCCACAATAATTTTCTTTATATTACTTATTAACCTGTTGTACCATATCTCTGAGTATATACAGGGTGTGAGGAAATCCGCAGTGAAAATTTATAGTACTTCCAGAGGGGAGCGGGCACATAACATTTTGAACAGGAACCCATGTCCGGATACGTAGACTACCGTATCAGTTCTTCGACCATTGCAATTCAGATCTTAAACACATCCGTTTCTGCCTGTGGAGGTGAATTAGGCACGATGCAGATCAACTATTAGATAACAATTCGAAAGAAACATAACGATCATGCGATTATCATTTGTATATTTGTTTCTCCTCTGGAGAACCAAACAAACTGGTATAAATGCTTAATATCTTGTAGGGTCCCCACGAGTACGCGTAAGTGCCGCAACACGACGTGGCATGGACTCGGCTAATGTCTGAAGTAGTGATGGTGGGTAGTGACACCATGAATCCTGCATGGCTGTCCACAAATCTGAAAGAGTACGAGGGGATGGAGATCTTTTCTGAACAGCACGTTGCAAGGCGTCCCAGACATGTTCAGTAATATTCATGTCTGGGGACTTTAGTGGCCAGCGGAAGTGTTTAAATTCAGAAGAGTGTTGCTGGAGCCACACTGTAGCAGTTCTGCACGTCTGGAGAGTCGCATTGTCCTGATGTAATTTCCGAAGTCCGTCGGAATGCACAATAGACATGAATGAATACAAGTAATCATGGAGGTTTCTTATGTACATGTCATCTGTTAGAGTCGTATCTAGACCTATCACTCCAACTGCACAAGCCCCACCCCATTACAGAGTCTCCCTAGCTTCAACAGTCCCCTACTGACATGCGGGGTCCATGGATTCATGAGGTTATCTCCATAGCCGTACACGTCCATCCGCTCAACACAGTTTGAAGCGAGACCCGTCCGTCCAGGCAACATCCTTCCAGTCATCAAAAGTCCAATGTCGGTGTTGACGGGCCCAGGCGAGGCGTAAAGCTTTGTGTCGTGCAGTCATCAAGGGTACACGAGTAAGTTCAAATGGTTCAAATGGCTCTGAGCACTATGGGACTTAACTTCTGAGGTCATCAGACCCTAGAACTTAGAAGTACTTAAACCTAACTAACCTAAGGACATCACACACATCCCTGCCCGAGGCAAGATTCGAACCTGCGACCGTAGCGGTGGCGCGGTTCCAGACTGTAGCGCCTAAAACCGCTCGGCCACCCCGGCTGGCTACACGAGTAGGCCTTCACCTCCGGAAGCACATACCGATGACGTTTCGTTGAATGGTCCGCACACTGATACTTGTTGATGACCAAACTTTGAAATCTGCAGAAATTTGCGGGAAGGGTTCACTACTGTCACGTTAAACGATTCTCTTCAGTCTTTGGTGGTCCCGTTCTTGCAGGATCTTTTCCGGGCCCCAGCGATGCCGGAGAGTTGATGCTTTACCGGATTCTTGATATTCACGGTACATTCGTGAAATGGTCGTACGGGAAAATACGCACTGTACCGCTATCTCGGAGATGCGCCTACTATAATACCACGTTCAAACTCACTTAAATCTTGATAACCTTCCATTATAGCAACAGTAACCAGTCTTAACAACTGCGGTAGACACTTTTGGTCCTATATTGGCCCAGCCGACTACAGCGCCGTATTCTGCCTGTTTACATATCTCTGTATTTGAATAAACACGCCTATACCAGTTTTTTGGCGCTTCAGTGTATTAACACTTCAACATTACGAGTTTACATCATCCGAAAAAAAGTCAACCCAGCATATGGCACTGATCCATTACAACAGCGGCTCGATGTGGCCACCACCGACATTGTCGCCGACGTTGTACCTACAAAGCATGTTCTACTACACACTTTCATTCCCAGCCGGTGTCTTTTCAGTTTCAAGTGCCGCGCCCAGAACTCGTTCAAACAGATCTCCCTCTCTCTCCACAGAAGTCTCGTGAATCACACATCGCATATGACTCCAGAAGAAATAGCCCATCGTGTCTACCCTACTGAATACCAGGGCAAGCAACTCTGAGGCTCTTCTCTTTCCATTAGCAGACGTAGATGGACTACACATCTGAATCGAAACCCTCGTAGAACGGAAACGCTACGCTTCAGGACGTAGATTCCTATTTAAAATATGACGTACTCACGCCCGTCTACAAGTCCTGGAAGTTTGTGAGAGGAATTTCCCAACATTTTGTATAGCATATCCATAATGAAATGAAATGATCGTATGGCGTTGTCGGTGGGGATGTCCCATTCGGGTTCGGCCGCCAAGTGCAATTATTAAGTCAGTCGGCGCCACATTGTGCGACTTTCAGCCTATGATGAGGATGAAATGACCATGAGGACAACACAACACCCTGTCCCCGAGTGGAGGAAATCTCCAACCCTGCCGGGGATCAAACCCGGACCCAGTGCATGGGAGGCAAGCACGTTAATACTCAGGTAAGCAGCGGACATTGCATATCTGTGAGAAAAGTGTACTATACCACATATGACTCCACGGTCAACAGATTTTGGCAATTCTGTGTTCGTAATAAACTCCAATTTTACATGAGTAGTTAACAGCAACGAATTACACGCTAAACCACATAAATTCTATAACGTCGACATTCGGTTAATTTTGGGAAGGGTGTACGGAAAGCTTTGAAGATGTAGACCAATACGAAGACATTGGTTTTCAAATATATTGCTCTGAAACAGTTAAGGATGAGACAGATTAAGTAACATAACATATGAACAACTCTGTGGCAACGAATGAAAGTCCGGGAGCATCTTGCCAGAAGTCTACCAGTCGTGCACAGACAACTGAACGTCACATGGCGAGGGAGCAGCTGGACTATAGCGCCAAAGAGAGCTGGTACTGTAACATGAAGCAGTTGAAGGAACGGCAAAGGAGAGTGTATTAATCAGTGAGCAGTTACGCTTCACTTTGATGATTTTCTTTATTACACCGTGGACAAAATTTGAATGACTTCACATGGGGAAGACTCACTGGGCCAGCGGAAGAAAGACTAAGTGTGACCGGTGCAGCTGAGGACTTTGGTATTGTTCACAGTATTGTTTCACGTACATAGGGAGCGTTCCGACACAGGCACTACAGCCAGAAGAATAAGAGAGGGCCAACTTGGCCAATTACAGCAACAGGTGACCGCTACATTGTGCAGTTGTCAAGAACAAACTGACATCAAAAAGCAAGTGCAATTGAAACCACGTTTAGCAAGACTTCAAAACAAGCTATCTCACGCTCCACGATGTCCCGGCAACAGTATGTAGATAGTCTATTTTCTCGACAACCTTTCTGTGACACTGTACTACTTCCTCACGTGCGTTTTTTCAGGGGTGCATTCCTCCCCAACATCCTTTTTAAGGTCCGTACTGTAATGAGTAAAAGCGGAATTTTTCCCGGATCGCTTTATTGTCCGTCCGTCCGTCTGTCTGCCTGTCTATTATTGTCCGTCCGTCCGTCTGTCTGCCTGTCTATTAAGATCCCTTTTTCTGAGGAACGGATAAAAGTATCAATTTGAAAGTTGTATCACATACTAAGGTGTAAGGTCCTTTAGCGGTGTAAAATATTTAAGTTTCGAAGTCAATTCAACAAAAAGACTCGAAAACTCATTCGTCGATACCAAGACTCGTGGACCAAGAATTATGAAATTGGACCAGAAGCAAGGTTTAACGCTACAGATAAAAGTAAAAACGATAAAATTGTTGATTAATAATTATATTACATAAAAAACACAAACATATACTTTATCTTCTTAAGAGAAGCACTGCCAGAGTTATTGAAACGGTCCTACGCAACGTGCGACAGTGCATGTGGTACCAACACGATGGTCCATTTGCACCCTTCGCTCATGTTATGCGAAATCGTTTGGATGAGACGTTTAATGAGTACTGGATATGTTTCAGTGGGTGACTGGCACAGCCTGCACGTTCCCCAGACTTGACATTACTTGACTTTTTTCTCTTGGGGAGTCAGATATCTGTTCTTTATGAAACGCCTATCGAGACAGATGACGAGCTGATACCGTGAATAATGGCACACTCTGATGCAATACCCACTTTGACAGAGGTGTTTGAAAGGCTGCGACAATCACTCAGGTGTGCTTTCAAGCAGGAAGGCGTAATATAGAGCAGCTTTTGAAACTGTCTGCAAATAAAGGTTCATAAAACGACACCCGCGCCTTGTTTTACCTTGTGTCACAAAGTAATTGAAAACGTTTCCTTGCAGACCTGCTACCATGTCGACTCGGATGGCTTATTTTGTGCCTACATTCCCGGCGGCGTGCGATCCTATTAAATGACGTCTAGCGCCGATCGCTAACGGATGTGGTCGTAGGTTGCTGTATGAAGGTTGGATGATTTTCAGACTACCCGCCCTGCCACTTTTTACATTAATTTTATACACAACTCTGTACAGACACCGAAGCGCCAAAGAAACTGGTATAGTCATGCGTATTCAAATACAGAGGTATGTAAATACGGTGCTGCGGTGCAGGATATGGTGCTGCGGTCGGCAACGCCTATATAAGACATCAAATGTCTGACGCAGTTGTTAGATCGTTTACTGCTGCTAAAATCGAAGGTTATCAAGATTTAAGTGAATTTGAACGTGGTGTTGTAGTTGGCTCATGAGCGATGGGACGCAGCATCTCCTAAGTAGCGTTGAAATGGGGATTTTCCCGTACGACCATTTCACGAGTGTTCCGTGAAATTCAAGAATTCGGTAAAACACCAAATCTTCGACATCGCTGCGGCTTGAAAAACATCCTGCAAGAGAGGGACCAACAACGACTGAAGAGAATCGTTGAAAGTGACAGAAGTGCAACCCTTCCGCAAATTGCTGCAGATTTCAGTTCTGGGCCATCAATAAATGACACCGTGCGAACCATTCAACGAAACATCATCGATATGTGCTTTCGTAGGTGAAAACCCACTCGTGCACCAATGATGACTGAACGACACAAAGCATTACGCCTCGCCTGGACCGATCAACACCAAAATTGGACTGTTGATGACTGGAAGGATGTTGCCTGGTCGGACGAGTCGTTTCAAATTGTATCGAGCGGACGGACGTGTACGAATATAGAGATAACCTCATGAATCCGTTGACCCCGTATGTCAGCAAGGGACTGTTTAAGTATGAGGAAGTCTCTGTAATGGTGTTGGGGCTTGTGCAGTTGGAGTAATACGTCTAGATTCGACTCTGCCAGATGACACGTACGTAAGCATCCTGCCTGATCATCTACATCCAATTATGTCCATTGTGCATTCCGACGGACTTGGAAAATTCCAGCAGGACAATGCGACACCCCAGACATCCAGCATTGCTACACAGTGGCTCCAGCAACATTCTTCTTAGTTTAAACATTTCCGCTGGCCCTAAACTCCCCAGACATGAGCATTACTGAGCAAATCCGTGATGCCTTGCAGCAACACCCTCGACATTAGTCGAGTCGATGCCACCTCGTGTTGCAACACTTGTGCGTGCTCGCGGGGGCCCTATCAAGATATTAGGCATGTGAACCAGTTTCTTTGACTCTTCAGTGTACATGGTACTTAGACTACTGATTTATCTGCAGCAGCTCATTTTGTTCACCAACAGCTTGCAAATGAAAATGTCACAATATACCGAACAACTACCGGAATTTCGTGGTGATCTTTTTTAGCCGTAGAGAAAATTCAGGGTTTGAGACTATTGATAACACTGGTCAACACTCATTTTCTTGCCAAGGATATTTCAGTGGCTTTAGGATGGGTTAGTGGTGCTGAGGACGAATATAGCAACCATTTATGCAGTTTGGCTCTAGTTTTTGAGATAATGCATGATTTATTCAAAAAATTAGAAAAAATTGCTAATACTGAACTCGAGCGCTACAAACTACAATGAAAAAAGAAAATAATCTTTATACATAGCTTATATGAAAACCTGATACGCATTTGTCCACGTATAAAACATAATTGAAAAGTTTCTCTATAAGTATATCATTTTCCGTCCATGACGAACCGCTTCCTGCACGCTTTCCTTTTATAGGTCTCTTCAGAACAGTCACGTTGCAGATTCCAGCAATAATCTGCCATCATATGCCTGTCCCATCTTCCTTTATATCTTTCCTCTATTCCTTTCATATCTTGATGGAACCGCTCTCCTTGTTCCTCACTGAAATCACCTAGATTACGAGGAAATCGATCCAAGTGGCTGTGAAGGAAGTGCAATTTTATATGTTAGCTCCTAAGTTTTGAAAGTTAGTGAGCATGTTTTTGACCAGTTCCTCGTAATTGGGAGCTTTATGATTGCCCAAAAAACATTTTACAACAGCGACAAAACTGTTCCAGGCCGATGCTTCAGTGACAGTCACGACACTTGTAAAATTGGTATCGTTGATGAACCTGCGAATTTGAGGACCATCAAATATTCCTGCCTTAAGTGTTTCACTACTGAGTCCAGGGAACGTATTGCAGATGTATGTGAAGCAATTACCATTTCTGTCTAAATTGCTTCATTAGTCCTAACTTAATATGTAATGGTGGAAGAACAATCTTGTCCCTACTAACCAGAGGTTCATTAATGATGTTTGCTTCACCAACAGCCATTTGTTCCCTTGGAGGCCATGTTTTCTGCTTCCAATGTTCGTGCTTTGCCCTACTATCCCACATGCAGATAAAACATGGGTGCTTTGTGTATCCACTTTGTTGTCCAAGCAAGAAGTTCACCATTTTCAAATCAACACAAATCAGCCACTGGTGCTGCATATACTGAATTTTCTGCAGAACCATCTTGATGTTAGCATATGCTTCACAAAGTTTTGTTGAGTGGGCAATTGGAATAGATGCGTAACGATTGCCATTGTGTAGGAGAACACATTTTAAACTTCTAGTGGAACTGTCTATGAAGAGACGCCAGTCCTCTGGTCTATATTCCGGCAGCCCCAATTCAAGTAAAAGTCCAAGTATATTGCTGCAATACACTATAACCTCTTCTTGGTTGAAGTATGGAAGAAGGTTTTCTTCTCTCTTCCGGTAAGCTGTTATTTTAACACTAGGATGAAGACAGTTCTTTTCCTTAAGCCTGGATGCTAAGAGTTCTGATGCTTGCTTTGAAAGATTGAGTTCTCGTATCAAGTCACTGAGCTCCTTCTGGTCGAACTGCTGGGGTTGTGTCTCACGTCCTTCCTATTCCGAACCACTACTTGTACATTCCTCGCCGTGCACATCGTCATCTGATGATGTTAGCGTGGGTAATGTTGTGAAGGTTGGTACAGGAACATCGTTGCTGTGCACCACCGGTCTTCTTGCTGACTCCAAATCGGGATATTCCCACTTTCGTTTTTTGAACCTATTAAAACCTTTCACATTAACAATGCAAAAATAGCAATCATCTGTATGGTTCTTCTGCTCTCGCCATACCATAGGCACTCCGAAGTTTAAGCTTTTCCTTTTTCGTTTTGTCCACTGCCGTAAGCACTCCACACAGCATTTACAAACTTTATGGGGTGCCCACGCCTTGTCTTGATCTCCAAGTTTAATTCCGAAATATGCCAGATACGCTTCCTTCACAAAAGGAGTGATATTCTTCCTGTTCTTTTGAAGAACGTATTCACCACAAATGTAGCAGAACTCATCTGGATGGTTCACGCAAAGACGGCGTGAAGAGCTCATGTTTTCCTAAAAAAAATTGCACAAATACTACATATTATGCAGAACTTTCTTGTATTTGCATGTCAATCACATCCAACAAACATCATTAATTGTTTTGTGTGAAATGAATACTCACCTCTTATTTGCTACGTCACGATGAAAAGGTTCTATCTCCTTGAAGCTGCACTGCACATGTGTGTGACTTTCGACCATCGGCATTTTTCTTGTTTACACTGAACGCTACCTATCGGCTGTTGCGGGGATTACCTCGGCCAACAAATGAATGTCGAGTACCGCCGAATTCAAATCTGCACAACCCTCAATATCTTCCACACACGCACCGCACAACAGGACTGAACACATGCTGACAGTGTGATGTTTGCATGATGTAATCCTCAACCACACAGACGCACTCCCTGAGCACAATTGTTTAATAAAGATAGTACAATATCACTAATTAAAAAACAGGTAGCAAATACATTACACCATATATGGACCCTGCAGTCGATATTATCCACATGAAACTCTCATTTCCACAAATAACCTATATCTCAAAAACCAGAGCCAATTTGGAAAAAGTACAAATATACTCGGAATGAGTATCATAACAATATCCCATTTTCGTTCAAACTTCCCTGGCAACGAAAAAAAAATTTTATTTTGTAGAGCTGTGTAATAAAATCCTTTAAAGTTAAATTTGAAGGTGAAAATATTTATGAATGTGTGCACACAAAATATCTCCATTGTAATGAAGTTATGGGGCAGTTCATTACACCAGTAACAGCATCAGACATTTTATGCTAGTGCCTAACACGCACCCATTCAAGGCCAACAAATCAGCCTGTTAAAGGAATTGTTGGCTCAATCTCGAAGCGTATCTCGTTGACTTGAATGTGTTTGCCAGAATCGTTATCTGTAACTTCGTGCAACACATTTGTATTGCACATTTGTAACGAAATTAACCATATCACGCAGCTACGAACGTGCTATTGACGTATATGCAACAAATCTTCAGTAGCGTTTAATGCTTGTGGCACTCTTAGACAGCTGCTAGCCATTATTATTTGCTCAATTCAATTCAGCAACGCCTGTTTCAAAGATTGCCGTTTCGTGGCCAATCGACCTAAGATAAGATTCGAGAAATGAGGGCTCATTCAGAGCCATATAGAAAGACGTTTTTCCTCTTTCTGTTTGCGAGTGGAACAGGAAAGGAAATGATTAGTAGCGCCACTGGGCACCCTCCACCACGCACCATACGGTTGTTTGTGAAGTATCGATGTAGATGTAGGCGGCCGGTGTGGCCGTGTGGTTCTAGGCGCTTCAGTCTGGAAGCTCGTGACCACTACGGTCGCAGGTTCGAATCCTGCCTCGGGCATGGATGTGTGTGATGTCCTTAGGTTAGTTGGGTTTAAGTAGTTCTAAGTTCTAGGGGACTGATGACCAAAGATGTTAAGTCCCATAGTGCTCAGAGCCATTTGAACCAATTTTTTGATGTTGATGTAGACAGCACATTCTTTTTGCAATACATGTTACATTTCTTTGGTGACAACGAGGTTTTCGAGTATGTGGCCAGTACCTTGTAACTTGGAAGGGTGCTTGCTCGTTGATAATGGAGGCGTCGAGCTCGTTAGAACTGTGGGTCTTTAGTTGGCAATGCACTTCGACACAAAATTGGATTTTGAAGAGTATAATATCAAAGAGATATAAATTCTCAGTGAAAATGTTTCCATCACAAAACGTCGATGAAACTTTAACATTCTGTATCATCCCTTCTACAAACATAGTGCCCTAATGCCCCTTCCCTCATTTAGTACCTCTATACAATCGACATGCCTAAACTAGCTTCACATATTCACCCCCCTCATTACACAGGTATCACCATTTTCTTATCCCTCAACTTTATAATACAGAAATCCCAATTTTCCTTCTAACTCCACCTTACACAGTTTATCCTCTGTTGTAATCAAAGGCTTGTCATGCCCAACCACTGGAAAATCTAGGTAACAATTATACGTAGCTACCGTCCCCAGGCTCTTTGCCTAAACGTGTAGGACAATCCATTCCTACTAGCCATCACATTAAAATACGTTGTACTAACGTTCGGCTGGTACCTAACCACCTAATACCACTCCATTGGAAAGCCAATTTTACAGAGCGGATCATTTTAATCCATACTAGGAAGTGACTCGGGATGGAGATGAGATGTAGCAAAATGTTTGAGATAATAGTTGTTAGTGGCAAAGAGGGTAACGCATTTCTGGAAATGGCCTTAATCGTGATTTTCAAGGTGATTAGGGGGTTAAAGAGATTTTTTAAATGGGAACACTAATAATTGATTCAACATTTGCATAGAGTGGCAAATTTTACGTATAAAATGATGCATTATTCAAGGTCGTGGCTGCTTCAGTGAAGGTCAAATAAACAACTACGTTTTTAATTTTAGCAGGGATTAATTTACAACAGAGGAAGGATACAGCAAAATACAATGTTAGGTACAAACTGAAAGGGGCATCTCGAGGAATGAGAGCTGAGGGGGCACTCATTCAGCGATATGTGAATCAATTATCTACGTTTCATTTATGTTTGTTCTGTCTTGAAAGTGCCAAAATGGTATCCACACTGTGTGATGTATTTATTTTTGCGAATAAACACGATAATTAAAGCCTAAAGTTAAAATCTCTGTTTGCTCCTGTCCAAAACCGAAATCGCAGGTAGGGGTTTCCGTGAAACAAAACTCCATCTTCGGATGACCTTCGATAATTACCTAAAAATCATTGATATTGGTAATGATACGTGACCCTCATGCACCTACCACTCTGCATCTAACACTGTATTTTGCAGTACCCCTCGTCTATTCCGTGTTAATCCCTACTTGAACTTAAAAACATTTTTGCTTATTTGTCCGTAACTGAACCTTGCCATGATGTTGAACAATTTAAAATTCTATAAATAAAATGTTCTGCTCTTTTCAAATCTTAAATCAAATACTAGAGTTCCCATATTTAAAAAAATCACTTTAACCTACAAATCAATTTTAACATCACGTTCAAGGTCACGGCCATTAGTAGCAATACCCGATCGTCTCAATCACCTACAACTTTTATCTAAAACATTTTTCTGTATCCCATCTCCATCCCGACTAATTCCCATGATGGATAAAAACGCTCCATCCTGTATACTAAAATCATTAAACCTACTAACTAGCCGAACATGAGCATTGTACCCCTCCACTATCCTCCACATCTACAAGATCTTGATCCGGCCTGTCGATACCTATATCAACCACACCTGGGTACCGAAACAACCAAACTTCTATCACTCTGACCCTTTGCTTAGGTCCTAGCACTCCGCTTTGCCTTCCGTATCCGACTGACTCACTCCGCAAGAATCCTTTACCATATGAGTGAATTCTTTCCTCACTTCAGTCACACAGAACCTCTTCATACACTACTGGCCATTAAAATTGCAACATCAAGAAGAAAGGCAGATGATAAACGGGTATTCGTTGGACAAATGTATTATTCTAGAAATGACATGTGATTACATTTTCACGCAATTTGCGTGCATAGAGTAGTGACTGGCGTATTGTGACGAGCCAGTTGCTCGGCCACCATTGAACAGACGTTTTCAGTTGGTGAGAGATCTGGAGAATGTGCTGGCCAGGGCAGCAGTCGAACATTTTCTGTATCCAGAAAGTCCCCTACAGGATCTGCAACATGCGGTCGTGCATTATCCTGCTGAAATGTAGGGTTTCGCAGGGATCGAATGAAGGTTAGAACCACGGGTCATATCTCATCTGAAATGTTACGTCCACTGTTCAAAGAGCCCTCAATGCGAACAAGAGGTGACCGAGACGTGTAACCAATGTCACCCCATACCGTCACGCCGGGTGATACGCCACTATGACGATGACGAATACACACTTCCAGTGTGCGTTCACCGCGATGTCGCCAAACACGGATGCGACCATCATGATGCTGTAAACAGAACCTGGATTCATCCGAAAAGATGACGTTTTGCCATTCGTGCACCAAGGTTCGTCGTTGAGTACACCATCGCAGGCGCTCCTGTCTGTGATGAAGCGTCATGGGTAGCCACAGCCATGGTCTCCGAGTCGATAATCCATGCTGCTGCAAACTTCGTCGAACTGTTCGTGCAGATGGTTATTATCTAGCAAACGTCCCCATCTGTTGACCCAGGGATCGAGCCGTGGCTGCACGATCCGTTACAGCCATGCGGATAAGATGCCTGTCATCTTGACTGCTAGTGATACGAGGCCGTTGTGATCCAGCGCGGCGTTCCGTATTACTCTCCGGAACCCACTGCTAAAAGTCGTTGGATCTCGACCAACGCGTTCAGAAATCTCGCGATACGATAAACCGCAATCGCGATAGGCTACAATCCGACCTTTATCAAAGTCGGAAACGTGATGGTACGCATTTCTCCCCCTTACACGAGGCATCACAACAACGTTTCACCAGGTAACGACGGTCAACTGCTGTTTGTGTACGAGAAATCGGTTGGAAACTTTCCTCATATCAGCACGTTGTAGGTGTCTTCACCGGCGTCAAACTTGTGTGAATGCTGTGAAAAGCTAATCATTTGCATATCACAGCATCTTCTTCTTGTCGGTTAAATTTCGCGTCTATAGCACGTCATCTTCGTGGTGTAGCAATTTTAATGGCCAGTAGTGTGCATCCTACACTATCCAGAAACTCTCGTCCCGCAACTATATTGTTTGACCCCTATGTTCCAATTGTGAGGAGGTGACCCACCGTCACCGACAATTTTCACCAGATCTGTAACTACTACCAGTCCATATTCTCTCTCATTCGAAAATTCAACCAACTCTCTCTCCGAGGCAATGAAATTCACCCTAATTTTCATCCATCCTATCAACTCCATGAACGTGTCTCATTATCCCACCCCACGAGGACTCCAACCTGGAAACTCGTTATAATTTCGTACCTAAGATACCATTGAGAAGACCAGACACTACATATAATCTAGAGAAAGGGACGTCACTTGATTCATTCATTGCTGAAATAGAGTACATGTCAGCTTGTAAGTTGGTTGCAGCCTTCAAGGCTTAGTATAAAACGCGTTCTGTCACAACGTCGTGCCCTAATACCTGTACACGACAAGAACTGCACACTGGTGGATACACCCGCCGAAGGAGGAATCCATGCTGCAGACAACAGTGTCCTACCCGCCAGCGTTAACCATTCTTCCTCACACAGGCGCATGACCCCCTACAGCAGTAGTGGGCAGCACATTCAGAAATAGTATTTAGCTGCGTTATCTGCTGCTTTATTACCTTGAATGACCACGGGACCTTGTACAGGGCAGAATGACACGTCCTTGCCTTTACTGTGTAAGAAGAAAAGGGATCAGCTGAAGATACTTGTCGGCTGGGTACATGAAAGAACAGCCTTTATATCACTTAAACAAAGGAGTCGTTGTAGTTGAGGAATTCGGTAGCAGGAAGACACCACATCAGCTTCAATGCACTCAAGATCGCATATAATTTGGCGTCTTCTGACTTAACCAGGTAGGTGAATATATAACACAGTGCAGCCGATGTTATTATTCTGCTTAGAGCCATCAGTGTAAACGGTTACGTTGTCACGGTGCTCGGATAAAATTTTGTAAAACATCAACTGAAAAATATAGACTGGAGTAATATTCTTTTCCTACACTCATTAATCAAAAGTAATTCTGGGTGTCGTCATTAACCAGGGCGGCGAACGAGTCCAGTCTCAATGAAGGAATATGGTTCGCATTAAGAGGTGCAAAGTCGTGACGCACGCCACTCTCAATGGCTTATTTGGTTTCGGCCTATTCCTAAATAATCACTACATTGGATGGCGAGCAGTGGTATGGAATACCGGGAATCGTGGGGTGCAGAGTAGGCTGCATACATGACTCATCATGAGGATGTATCACTGGATGACGAGCGGCAGTTCACCAGCCTCTACAAAGAGGCTTGGGCTCGGACTTGTCCTGTTTGCTCCCATCGCCTGCCGAGTCCCCTCATGGTGAACAGCATCGACAATCTTTAGGTTAGGTGGCCTATCTGAGACATAAACCGTGCATCTATAGTCATGACGGGATTGCATAAACGGGTTGTAAAACGGGAGCGGACATCCTCGGTCTGCGTCCCATGCCCTATGGTTGAAACATTTTAAAATACTCAGTGCCCATAAACCTTTAGCCGTAGTGTACTTAAATGGGGTAACAATATAAGCTGCTCATAAAATATGAGACCCAGAAACCTCACGGAACTTTTAAGCTAAAGAACAGCGTCCCTTATTTTAAGAATAAGCAGGTTAGAAGGGCGACAAGAACGATTAAAATTAACACAAACACATTTATTTCTGGGAGATTGAAAACCTATGCTGTCATCCCACTATGCCGGCCATCGTATCGTTAGTGGCAACTGATGAGTAGTCGTGGACAGGTTGGCGAACAATCAAAATACTGTAAAGTCGTTCAGAAACAATGAACATCGAGCAGGAGGCTTAACGGTGGACGTAATATCACTGACGGCAGTAGCAAACACAGTCATATTTACAACAAATCCCTGAGGGACACCATTCTCTTGCTGTAATCGCTGGGAAAGAGTATCACCGATAAGCTATTGGAAAAATCACCTGGAATAGAAGGACCGCTGGAATATTGGTAACTGTACTCGGCATACCCGTTTGTGAGGATGTTCGAGGACGTGATGTTTCCAGGTAGTTTCGTAGGCTATCACAGGATCTATGAAGATATCTACCAGTTGCTTCCGCCTTGAGCATAGTGACATTGTCCCGTGTTGAACGATACCCACGAAACCCACACAGGTAGCGACTAAGTAGGTCCCATGTATTTGAGGCCCAAGTAAGGCGATGGTTTAACATGCGTTCAAGTGCTTTCCTAAGGAAATAGGGACGACCACGGTATGGTAACTACTAGGCAACGTGTAGCTCTTCACTGGTTTCAGAATGGGCACTAACATCGCCTCCTTCCACGAGTCGGGAAAGTCTCCACTCGCTCCAATAACATTAATAAGGTATAGGAGGATTTCCTTTACATTTTGTTTGAGGTACTGTAAAATGCTACACGGGATCTGATCCTTAGCTGATTCAGTTTACTTACGCGAAATAACGCACACTCAAGTTCCCACATACAAAATGGGCAATTTAGTCCTTGGTGTTGTTTGAATGGAAATTCCAGCTACCCTTCCCCATTAACATAAAATGGCGGCCGGAAGTTGGATCCATGTTTTCAGTAACAGTGACGAAACAGAAGCACTCTCCCATTGCCTGCGTGATGTCCACAGGTGAAGACTGGAAACATCCCTGCCTTAGTACAGTAATCAGAGCTGCTCTGACTTATTTGGGAGATATCCTCCGTATGGCCTTTCACACATACTTCCATCAAGGGAAGTGTCGCTTCTGAAGTCGGTCTGATGACTGGGAGTAAATGCATCAGCAGCACGGTGGAACACGACATTGATGAGATCCACCCATTAATCGTCAAGCGGCGTATAGCGTAGCTCCCTATGCAATTTTAAGGGACTACTATCCCTTTAAAAGGAGTAATACCAGATCTGCTTCACTACATATGCTCCAGAAAATGAGTGCTCCGTTTTCTTTCGCTAATATCTCCTACACTTTCCTCGCCATAGCTATGGTCTGGCTTACGTCAACGTCACACCTGTCCCACATCACCCTTTCAGCCTTATTTGTACTACCAGCCTCACAATTCGCGCCATAACAACCACTTAATCTCTCTCCAAAATTATCCACTCACAGAGGAGGTTACTGCTGTTTCAGTGCAGTGAAGTCCTTCGCAATGTTTCAGTATCTCTAATAAAAAAGCATAAATGTCAAATCATTTTCACAGTTTTCAAAAACAATCTAAGTATATTTTCTCTTCTGATTATGTAAATCCATATTCTTTGCATTAATCCTTGTCGTTGAATAGCGGCTTGTTACACCTTAGGCAGCCCTCACAGTTACAGCAAAGAAAGCACAAAGAGAAAAATAAAAAGTAAGGAAAAACAATAACTAGAATAGTTAGATGTCATTGTCGACCACATCACCTGAGATCGGCAACGAAATTAGTACACTGCATATGTCGGGCAAGTGATCGACAATATACCACATGAGCATAAAGAGATACTGTTTGGATTCAACATGGGTTACTCAACTGAAAATGATATTTAGACGATCACATACCCCTTAAAAACCCTTAAATAATAAACTGTAGCTAGTTAGTATTTTTTGTTATCTTTCCAAAGCATTTGATTGTTTAGATGATGTTACACTTTTAGGAAAACTTAAATTTTATGGAATTGATGGCTTAACACAGATCATGCTTAACAACCGCAATGAAAAAGTTTTGTTTAATAATTCAGACAATGTTCGTAACGAAGTAAAGTTTAGTGAACGGCGAGAAATCACAATGAGTATCCTGCAGGGTTCAATTTTGTGTCCACTTCTGTTCCTTATCCTTGCGAACGATCTTGCGCGTAGCATTCAAAATAGTTCAAATGGCTCTGAGCACTATGCGACTTAACTTCTGAGGTCATCAGTCGCCTAAAACTTAAAACTAATTAAACCTAACTAACCAAAGGACGTGACACACATCCATGCCCGAGGCAGGATTCGAACCTGCGATCGTAGTGGTCGTTCGGGTCCAGACAGTAGCGCCTAGAACCGCACGGCCACTCTGGCCGGCGCGTAACATTCCACATGCAGATTTGGTACTTCGTTGCAGGCGATACTAGTGTTATACTAAATGCCCTTAGAGAGAAAGCAACAGAAGAGATTATTAATGATATTTAACAAACAATTATGAAATTATTTTCTGAAAATAGACAGTCCCTAAATTTTGAGATAGCACCATATTCAGTTCTCTTCGACAAACAGTCATTCCAACAATTGATGTAACATACTTGAAATTTTTGGGTGTACATATTGATGAAAAAAATCGGATCCTCTTGACATATTTTGCATATTTCCTCTCAATGATGTCTTATGGAGTAATTTTTTAGGTTACCTCATCACCTGGAAAGGAAGTATTGTCTGCGCAAAAGTGAGCTGTAGGAACAGTATGTGGCTGTCATTCGTGGCCATCATGCGGATCCTTCTTCAAGCAGTCGGGTACTTCAACTGCACCATAAAAGTACATATATTCCCTAATGTAATTTGTCATAAACAATCCTTCACAATTTTAGGAGAACAGTGACGTCCTTACCTAAATACTATAGGGAGAATGACTTTTATTTCCTATTACTGAAGCTGTCATTGATCAGAAAGTGGTTCAAAATGCAGCAACCAAAATCTTTAATCACTTCTGCTGTAACACAAAATATCTCACAGGTAACAAAGCAAGTGTTAAATCAACCTAAACTTACTGGACAGAGCGTCTGCCATTTAAGCAGGAGACGCTGGATTCGAGTCCGGGTCGGGGTACACATTTTCAACTGTCCCCGTTGACTTATATCAACGACTGTATGCAGCTAGGGGTATTCATTTCATTGTAATTTCATTAAACGTATTTCTCCTGGACAATTATTTCTATTGCATGTGCAAGTTTTTATTCAAAAATGGATATCCTGTACATAAAAAAGTTCGTTTATATGTGCAGTGGCATGAAGTGGACTCCAAATTAATGTGTTTATTAATATTGACGCCAGTCACATATCAGTATACCTGTAACCTCATTCTTGCGACATCATTTGGACAAAAGAATTGTTCAAATGGTCTGTGGAACATGTAAGTAACTAAGAGGCTCACATCTATAAATTCTCTCAGATTTGGTATTTTTGTCCAGCACACAATATCATTGAAAGTCCTTCAGAAATATTCTTAATGTAGACTCCCTCTACCCTCTTAACAGCTCGCCTGGAATTGGACTGAAAAGATACTGACTCCGCAATGGGTCCGAGCACCAACAGACGGGTTAGACAATGACAAAATCTGGTCTAGTGATCTCATCTATTTTCAGTTACCTTTTTTCATAGGTATTTGTAATAACTAGTATGGAAATGACTGTTTGGCGTCATTGGCCGGGAGGCCCCTTACGGGGCAGGTCCGGCCGCCTTGGTGCAGTTGTTATTACATTCGACGCCACATTGGGCGACCTGCGCGCCTGATGGGGATGAAATGATGATGAAGACAACATAACACCCAGTCCCTGAGCGGAGAAAATCCCTGACCCAGCCGGAATTGAACCCGGGCCCATTAGGACGGCAGCCCGTCACGCTGACCATTCAATTATCGGGGCGGACGTAATAACTAGTAATTCATACTTGTATGCTAATGAATTTTTATGAAATATCCATTTATATGTTGAAGCACGACTAAATATGGAGTCGTAAGGCACTTCAGTGTACATAGTGCTTAGCTGTACTTAATAGCCTGTAGCTACGCGACGACTGTACAGTAACTTCATATGTATTGATTTCCAGATATCTGAGGAGTCTTTTGCGGTTTTAAATAGATTGAAAATATTGAAAATTTCAAAGAACGCAGCTGGTTGGACAAATAAACAACAAAAGAGAGGAAATGTATTTTATCCTCGGTAAAACGTGGTGCTCCATTCATTCTGCACAAATTGATTCAACAGAAACTCACAAAGATAGTATTGTTATGGATTCCATTGACATGTGTGAACGATGTCAATATTGTCTGTAGACAATTACTTAAGGGGATGAAATCCGATCCTACCAGTTCAGTAACGAGTAGGGTTGACAGCAATGTGGTCGTAGTGCATAACCTTTATTTCTACAGGCCTGGAAATAGTTCTGTCACTGGTGATTCTAGCCTTCGCTAACAGCTTGTAAAGGATACATAACGCCAAGCAAAAGTGCGCTGTGGGCAATGAAGATTACTTTCAGGGATGAAATGAGTTTTACGCTATAGCTTGTTTCCTTTGTTTTACTAAAGCATTCTTCGAAGTTTCTAGACACACTTTGTGGTGTTACGTCGCTTGATTAATTACAATGAGAAATTACTTTAAGTTTAAACAGTAACATTCACAAATCGTCAGTCTCCAGAAAGGTCGTTATAGTGAAGTAAATGTGACTCTAATTCCCCTTTGACGCAGCAGACAAATAGGAATATTTCGAAGTTAAATAAGGGTCTACTGTAAGGTTATTACGTTCACAGAACTAATTATAACAACTCTCTAAACTTCCAAAGTCGCTTGAATCATTATATGCCACAGGAAAACCTCGCTTTATGAATCCGGGACGCTTCTCCCATGCCTCTTGTACAAATTGAAAGGTTTCTCGGAAAAAAAGGATGTAGTCTTCAAATCAAGATTTGGAAACGAAACGAAACTGTCCACCATCATAAGGCAGCGATATCTATGGAATTTGGTGTTGCATAGGGATACGTCTACACAGTGAGAAACATAATAAGCATTTGAAAATAGATGAAGTTTTATATTTCACAGATGAGCAAAAAATTTTCGATGGACATATATCATTTATGTCCGACAAATAAAGATATCATAAGCACATTTTTTGCTACGATGCATTCCTTAGTTATAACAATATACCAGAAACATACAAAAATGATATTACATTTAGAGTACTTATTATACACTGAAGAGCTAAAGAAACTGGTACACCTACCTAATATCGTGTAGGGCCCCCGCGAGCACGCAGAAGTGCCACAGAATTACATGGCGTGGACCCGACTAATGTCTGAAGTAGTGCTGGAGCGAACTGGCATCATGAATCTTACAGGGCAGTCCATAAATCCGAAAAATACGAGGGGATGGAGATCTCTTTTGAACAGCACGTTGCTAGGCATCCCAGATATGCTCAGTAATGTTCATGTCTGGAGAGTTTCGTGGCCAGCCGAAGTGTATTAACTCAGAAGAGCGTTGCTGGAGGCACTCTGTAGCAATTCTGGACGTCTGGGGCATCGCATTGTCCTGCTGGAATTTTCCAAGTCCGTCGGAATCCACAATAGACGTGAATGGATGCAGGTGATCAGACAGGATCCTTACGTACGTATCACCTGTCAGAGTCGTATCTAGACGTATCAAGGGTCCCATATCACACCAGCTGCAAACTCCCCACACCACTACAGAGTCTCCACCAGCTTCAGCATTCCCCTACTGACATACGAAGTCCATGGATTTATGAGGTTATCTTCATAGCCGTACACGTCCATCCGCTCGATACAATTTGAAACGAGACTCGTCAGACCGGGCGTCATCCTTCCAGTCATCAACAGTTCAATGTCGGTGTTGATGGTCCCTGGCGAGGCGTAAGGCTTTGTGTCGTGCAGTCAACTAGGGTACACGAGTCGGCCTTCGGCTCCGAAAGCACATATCGATGATGTTTCGTTGAATGGTTCGCAAGCTGACACTTGTTGATGATCCAGCATTGAAATCTGCAGCAATTTGTGGAAGGGCTGCACTTCTGTCACGTTGAACGATTCTCTTCAGTCGTTGTTGGTCCCTTTCTTGCAGGATCTTTTTCCGACCGCAGTGACGTCGAAGATTTGGTGTTTTACCAGATTCCTGATATTCACGGTACACTCGTATGGGAAAATCCCAACTTCGGCGCTACCTCGGAGATGCTGTGTTCCATCGCTCGTGCGCTGACTATAGCACCACCTTCATGCTCACTTAAATATTCATAACCTGCCATTATAGCAGAAGTAACCGATCTAACAACTGCGTCAGACACTTGTTGTTGAATATAAGCGTTGCCGACCGCAGCACCGTATTCAGCCCGTTTACAGATCTCTGTATTTGAATATGCGTGCCTATACCAGTTTCTTTGGGGCTTCATTGTATTAACACTCTGTGGTGCAATTATAGTGCACACTCTTATGCAAGGAGTCTTTCATAAAATTTCGGTGAATTGAACCTCCAATGCATGCAGTTTGCCGGCCAGGGTGGTCGAGCGGTTCTAGGCGCTACAGTCTGGAACCGCGCGACCGCTACGGTCGCAGGTTCGAATACTGCCTCGGGCATGGGTCTGTGTGATGTCCTTCGGTTAGTTAGGTTTAAGTAGTTCTAAGTTCTAGGGGACTGATGACCTTAGAAGTTAAGTCCCATAGTGCTCAGAGCCATTTCTTTGCACGCAGTTTACATTCGTAGAATAGTTGCTGTCAGCTGACCATTCATCACACCCTCTGCTATTTCATCAATGTCAGTGTCAGCTTCTTCACTGTTTCCTTCAGATGCCATGCAAAGTTTGTTATAAAATTCTCTGTTGCCATGCTTGCTCAAACATTGCATTAAGTTTTGAAGGTCCGCAATCTTTGCTGGTGGTATTGGTAACCTTGCACTGTATGCTGGTTTCAGGGTTTCAGTTCAATTTCCTGTGAAAACGGAACTCTATTGCGAATGACGTTCCTCTTCTATGTTGAACATACTATTTTAATTTTCACGGGAGGTTTGTGGTAATTCAGATAGTATGGGATCAAGTTTCTCTGAAATCAATGAAATCGCTATATTGCATTTCTTGTTCATTAAATGGTCATGGATTTTGTCGTGATTTTAATATTACTTCCATCCAGTAATTATGAGATTATGCTGCATTCAGTTTTCTTTTCTGTATTTCTGTGAGTGCAAAGTCGTGATCGTTTGCGAGGTAGCAATGTCCACGCATTGTAAATAAGTACATTCGAGGCATGCACTAGAAAGTACAATAAATACACTATTACACGGCTTTTGTTCTGTCCAGATGCACCGTCACGTATTAGAACTAGACGTTTGTTATAGTATTTCAAATGTTTTAGGTAGGTAAATAGCATTTATGTAAAATCATTGTTTCTATTTCTCCCGTCGGCTTCGTGATAGGTACACACAGTAATTTGGTACACCAAAAACATAACCACAGAGCTGCGATAATAATAGAGAGCATTAGATTTAATGTGTGGCAGCGGAAAATTTTTCATGTAATCAATGATAGTGCACGTCATCTCATTACTTTCGGTTTTGCGCAAGTGAAGCTCCTTCTCTGTTCTCAAATTCTCTTTGTTTTCCAGGATCAACTTTGGATTGTTCAAAGTCTGTTGCAATGAATCACAAATCTGTCTGACCGTGGAAAGCCGAACTTAATGTTATGTTTGGAGAAGACATGCCAGTACAGTTTGTAACGACTGTTCAGTTGACACTGTGCTAGGAACATACTGTGCAACCTTTTAACTGACATATCTCCCGGTAGATATTTCACGTTGAGTTTGTGTCGGAGCGAATAATGAGACTGCTGAACAGGAAATGATTTGATGTGGAACGTGATATGATCTGTCACTTATGATGGGTATTCATTAGGCCGGTAGCATATCTTTTGGGGAACGTGCCATGAATTACCAAATACATATGAATTCTGCGCACACGCGCATGAGTTATACCATGAAAAGTTATAAAGGTTATCAAACAAATTGCCAAATCCTTGCCATCCACCCTTACTCTGTATGTATAAGCAGCTCAATGACCTTTGGCACTGGTTTCTGCATCACGGTATTCGAAATACGTGATGCACATTAATTAGTCCTTCCAAGTGAGAATCTTGATCACTTCTGTTTTCCAGTGCATTAAACGTTTGAAGGATATGCTCTCTTCCCTCATGCCCTATCTTCGAAAAACAGTGAAAGCATGTACACCTGAAAATGAAATCGTATTTAGAGTAAGGTTATGTGATACTAATGCTACTGCGAAGTACAGCACCCATACATATTTTCCAGATGAACCAGTATGTAAACGCAAACAATAGGATGCAAACTGCACAATAAACTTGTGGGAAATCGTCTTATTTCTTACCTGCAGACACCTCCTGTTACTCGGTTTTGGCACAAATCAGCCCATATAGTTTATATGCTCTGTCTCAAACACTTTCTTCTGGCGTATCAGCTCTTACGTAAAGGCCATTCATGACACACTCTCTTTCCAGCAATGGAAGCAGCAAGGGTACGAGTTCTTTACGGAAAACACAACGTCTCTGTTGACAGGCTTAGTTTCAGGGTCTGCCACTGTACTGCAGCACAATACGCCGCTCTTTCGTGTAAAAGCAGCAGTTGTCCACGACTAGTGTTGTTTTCCATGGAGTCACGTTTGATATATGCTGTTTTTTTCAGAACCGCTTGTATTACAACTCTCGTTTTCTGTGGGAGTAATGCCCTCTTAACCGACACAATACTACTTTCAGACGCATTCATATACACGTCTCCCCAACGCATGCTACACATACCCGATGTTAGTTAATTCGGGGAACCAGGCAGCCAATCCATTCGCCAAATATCATCTCCTTCAATGTACTCCTTCAACTGCGCTGTTAGAGCGGTCGCTCCTTGTCATCCATAACTATAAAATCAGGGCCGAATGGGCTCCTGAAAAGACGTAGAATGGAAAGGAGAACAATGACACTGTAACATTGACCAGAGGGTGTACAGTGTTCAAAGATATGGAGGGCAATACGCATATGCAAAATTATGCCTCCCCACACAGTATCACGTGGACCACGAAAATGATCACGTTCGACACTGTTCCTGTTTGCATTACGTGTTCTCACCGCTCGACATAAGAGGTTTTGAGCAGATTTACTACTCGGACTGAATCTGCTCTTATCCCAGTCCTCGTTGGTCCCAGACATACTCTCTTGACACCATCGGAAACGGGTGTCTACGGAACACAACGTATTGGTTGAGACCACCCCCATGCAGTGGCAGTGCCATTGTGGAACGTGAGATTGCGTGCCTTATAATTCTGTTAAATGCGGTGGCAAGTGCACCCGCTGTTTGACGTGGGTTCCTTCTTGCCTGTTCCACAATGTGGCAGTCATCTGCTGCTGTAGTTGACTGTGGTCGATCGTCTCCTCTACTGCGGGTGACAGTGCCTGTTGTTCGGAAAGCTCCGAATGCGAGTCAAAAAATGTTGTGAGCAATACAAAACTCATGAGGTACACTCGTCACACTTCGTCCATCTTCCAGTTTCTCGATGACTCTTTCCCGTGTGAAGTCATCCAAACGTTTCCTCCGCGCCACCTGCAATGGTTACAGGCTTCTACAGTTGCGGAAAGTGCCGTGTGAAGTCATCCAAATGTTTCCTCCGCGCCACCTACAATTGTTACAGGCTTCTACAGTTGCGGAAAGTGCCGTTTCTCAGATTCCTCCTGCCCACATCCGTTACACGAAGAAGAAGTTGGCGTTCCGCCGTAGTTATCAGAGACATATTTCTGGTAACACTTTTGTGTAGCGATAATTAAACTTTGTTGTGCCTATATATCACATATTTCAACAGCAGATTGACAGTTACAGCGATTGTCTTTAATGCAAGAATTTTCACAATTCCTCACTGAACCAAATATAGAATTCTTAAAAACAAAATTATGTTTCCAGTCGGTTCAGAGTGAGGAGTAATAAATGCATTATTTTCATGAAGTTGGATTCGTAAAAATATGAAACGAAAATGAGTCGTTAGGACATTTTCAAACAAGTTTATGAAAAGAAATCATATAGCTCTAAGTAAATCAGCAATTTATATGCCAATGTAATAAATCTTAATGAATGTAGAACTCTGCCACCGTCGCAATAGTGATTTTATAGACATGTAAAAAATATAGAAGTGCAGAAATTTAAATAAATGACGTCGATTGTTTCATACATGCGCTATCAGGTGAGAAAAGTGAAGCACCAAGAAAAGGAGGAAGAAATAAATAGAAACTTTAGTGCTTGAGAGGATATGCGGTTTATTTCAGTGTTTACATAATGGGCACAAATTTACAAAGAACTTGGCAGCCTCAGGCACTTTTCACTACGACGTTGCATACCCTCTGGCCTTGATACTAATTTGGTTGGGAAAAGTGTCACAAAGCCGTTGTATTCTCTCCTGAGGCAAACTTGCCCGCAGTAATAGTAACCGGTCCTCGATAAGCTGGATACAGACCCTGGTTTGCAGTTGATGTCAGAGCGGGTACTACACATAGTCTGTCGGGGGCTGATCTGGAGAACTTCCTGGCCAATGGCGTACCTCAGCATCACGCAGACAGTTCATAGTGTCATGTGCCATGCGTGGATGACAAGTTATCTGTAGAAAAATGGCACCACGATATTATCGCAAGGGTTTTCACGCATGAGGAAAAAGTATGTCCGTGACATGATTCATTATCAGTCCATGTTTCCCGGCCAGGGAACCATTCCAAATGAACCCATTTCTGTTGTGGTGTTAACGGCAACCTATATATGCCACTGTAATTTCCTAGTCTGGCTGCTGCTGATGTCCGATCTATGGTGTGGCATGCCATAGACTGCTGCAGTGACTTTATTGGTAATAGAATCACTGCAACAGTCTCTGTCGTCTCACACCAATGGTTGCACATCAGCAGCAGTCAGACTAGAAAAAAACAGTAGCATATATAGGCTGCAGTTAAGACCACAACGGAAATAGCTGAATTTGCAATGGTGCCGTGGGCGAGAAACGCGGACGTAGGCGAAAAATTCGAAGGAGTTATGATGCCCTGGATGCACAATATGATGGTTCTCACTTATGGTCAGACGTAGTTGACAGAAGTTTGTTATTTTGACACAGTCCACCGAGGCCTACAGTCATATCGGACCCTCCCCTATATGCGGATAGAGTACGACATGACCAGCCGGCAAAATACAGACCCACCAAGAGGCACCATTCAAACCCTGTCAGCTGCTGATAACGCTTTCTTGCTCGAATAAGTGCATCTCCGTGTCCTTCACATTGATCACTCAACATCTGCCGCTGTTCACGCTTATTTTATACCGTATCATGCGTGGTAGTAGCACTAAACACAAACAACGTTAATGCACCCTGGCGGCCGTTCTACCTGGACACAGAATTTCATCTACAGTCTACTTAGAATAAGCAACAAATGCAGTACTTCTTCCACCTTTATCTATTGAAGATTCTGTGTGGTTGAAATTGGCGCGTACTGTACTGATCGTATACGACAAACCTACATCGGTTATGTCAATTTCTTGCGTATAATTAAATGTCGTCTTTTAAAATTCTGGGCTGCTGACATTCATCTTTCGACTCATATTAACTACCACCATCCTCTGTTTCAGAAGAAAGATAAAACCATGACATCGTAATGCATATCAACACACTGCTAACGAAAGTACTTTAATGAAAACAAATGTTGTGTCGTAACTGTATGAACTGTGATGGGGTTTTAGCAATGAAAGTAACTGAAGACGTAAGTTGCATAGAGAAACTGAAAGATTTAAGACTTGACTAATTTAAAACTGACTTTTCCGGCGTAAATCCCTATTCACATGCAGCAAGACCACGATGCTACCGCTCAGTTGGCGTCAGGATTACCGTTTTAGTCATATCTTTCAAAGTAACATAACTTCATTATTATGCAGGTATCTTATACATGTTGACGTTTTTTGTTAAACTAAACGCATTACTTAAAACTTTTGTGCTATTTGAATATTATAGCTATGTGGCACTGAAGCGTTTGCTACATGAATTCTGAAGCGCTCGGAAAAGAGATATCACTGTCTGACAAACATAATTTAAGTTAGCCATGGTTTCTCTAAACAAAGTCAAAAGAATAGCAAGATAGATCGTACAGGGTAGCCGTGGCAGGTAATCCTCTCCATCGTTGCTCGAATGACACCGTATTCCAGTTTTTATGGTGGTGAACACAGCTGAGTGTTAAACTGCAACTTGCTGAACAATTTTCGTAGTAGTGTGTGACGTTAAATATGTTACAGGCATCTCTCATTGTCTCATATAGCGTGAACTCCACTCTCAGCCTGTTGTAAAAAGCGAAGCGTGTTGAAAAATTTCTGCTTTAGTCACATGTAAAACATAACACAAAAACAAATCCCACATTAAGTAGACATTTCAACCGAATCACCAAACTGACAGCTGCATAACATGCTCTTAAAATAAAAACCAACGTAAGCATCAATTAGTCAATTGACTAAATGAAGTATTGCACAAATAAATACATCGTAATATCCAAGAATTATTAAGTGCTGAGAGTTGGAAATAACTAGCTTGTTGACAATCGTTAGGCCAATAGCATAAGAGAAATACTTTAATATAATTTTAGTGATTTGTTTGGACTTTGGGAACCGAAGGTCTTTCTTTTCTTCTATAATAGGCACGAATGGGAGCGCTTGTGGAGGTAAGTACCACCTAACTGTTACGTATAAATATAAATTTCTAAAGGAGCAAACTTTACGTCTGAAAATCCCGACCTGAGAGACAGATTATATGTTTTATCATCTTTAAGTTGCAGTATATGATAAATGTTAGATGAAATGCACATAAAACATTAACGGCACCTCGAAGGACGGTCTCCCAAATTGAAAAGGAGTATTAATATTTTGTTGCCTGTATTTATTAGCAATCTGAGACTATTTATTCCGTGAGGCAAAAGTGCTTGTAGCACAGTCTGGACAAAAAACTAATATTTCAGGAAAGAAAGAGCTGTTCAGTAGTCGCTACCTTGGACACTTTTCTTCATCTGTCGCAATTATGAAGTGCATTTCGAGTTTACCGCTATGCTTCCGCATGCTGGCGAATTGTTATGACTTCCGTTGGAAATAGATCTCATTGTAAATGAGAAGGAACTTCCTGTTTCAAGATCTATACCAAGGTGCAGGAATCTGTTCATAATGTTCTGGTAATGGCACACACCACAGTTCAGACGATGAGTACTCGTGATACCGCGTCCAAAGTAGCTAAACGCTTAAAAACAGGCTGGCCACAGAATACACCAGACGAATTTCAACTACGTATAGGTCGTCATATGCAACACCCTTTGTGATTAATAAACGGTTTTTTCTTGTGAAAATCATATCAGAAGCTACAATGCATCAATATTCAAATATTTCATAGACCAAAGATTCGAACATTGCTACACTGAAGCCATTGGGGAAAGATGAGAATGAAGAGACTAGCCAAATAACTTGGATTTTGCCTAGGTCTGGCAAAAGATATTGAAGCAATTGTGTACTACTATAAAAGTGTGCCGACCACCATGTGGCCCCACGGTTCACGTTCTCGTAGGGGGCTATTACCGCAAATCTGCAGGAACGTAACCACACGGATTTTTTCGGGTTTTCCAGGTATTCGGCGTCGTTATTAGGGGCAGATGCATTATACAGATTTCTGTGCTCTTTACCCACGTATTCCCGTACGACCAGAAAATGGACAACAATATACGTAAAAGACGTTTAATGATTCAATTACAGAAATGACATTCACAGGTAAAAAACAGTGGTGAAATGGAGAAGTTTACTTCTACTTTTGAGTATCAAATGACCAAAACAATGGGAGGAGCAACCATTAAGGCAGTCCTAACTTTGTTTATCGGCACTTGCAGGACCACACGTGTCAACAGGAATGTCCCAGCAGAGATCCTGCACAGCTCCCAGCCGTGAACACTACTGCACTTAGTGCTCTAGAAGTGATTCCATCCAAGCGTCCTGATGTAGACATACACCTTAATGAAAGCACAGCAACAGACTGCTGCTGTGGAGGTGGTGTCCCTGGATTATATCGTGTACAAGGTCGTCACCGTGGAGAGCCTTAAATGGCGATACTGGAACGGTCTGCGCCTGCAGCTGTCAGGGATAGCTCCGCCAACTCCTCCACACTACTAACCCGGTAGGTTCACACACTACTCCAACGCTTCCACATTGATCACCGACCAAGGCACTACCAACAGCTGCCAAACCCCTGCATCACATATGAGGGGCCCAGAGATACTAGCCGACTACACGTAGAACTGCGTTGCCTCCAAGCTAGCGGACACTGTGCGTAAAATGGTTCCCCCTTCATCGTCGCCACCGGGCTCCTAGATGACCAAGTCCCACAGCATTATGAACTGCACCATAGCCACCGCTCTTTCCTACGAACGGCCTAAATTGCACCCTCTGGACTACATCGAACCTAACGTTTCTAACTTAGGAATGGAGTTGAGGGGGTGGAGGAAAATGGCGTCGTGTGGTGAGATTAGCATTTTGCCAATATCATTAGAGATTGATACACAACTGGGGGCTGTTTCTGACACCCAGACCCGTTGTTTCCCACGGTGTGTGGACCAAATACGATGTATGGAACTGAGTCCCTATGCAGCCTTTAAAATTGCCGGCACAGCCGGAACGACTCATTTGGTGTTCCTCGCTGAGTGTGCTGCTCTGTCATGTCGTCTTCTGTAAGGACGACAACCCCTGGACTATGTGTGTGGATATTATCTGTATTGACTGAGACCGCTTTACTAGCAACTTGCAGTAAACACGTCTAAAGACTACTTCTTCGGCCTTTTTCACTTTTCGCTATCAGTTGCTAGTTACATGATGCTTGATCCAGACTAGAGGAACCAGTAACTGCACAGAAATGTTTAAGCAGTCTGCGTGAAATTTCTGTTATGTTCTTTGGAGACACCTTCTCCATCCCCCCCCCCCCCCCCCCCTCCACTACGATACTTACAGATGACCTGCTGTGCTTTCCAGAATGTCTTCCGATGGTTTCCTGCACTTTAGTGGAGCTAGTAAATGAATTTAACCATCTCATAAATTCTTACTGCAGCATCATATTATACTCCTCAAACTCACGTCGGTACGGCGCTCATGCCACTGGCTGTATGGTTGGTTTTATGCAGGTGCTCCGTTTCTGAAAGTGTACAGCGCAGTCTGCCTGACTTTGACGACGGAGATACAGTCCTCATCCGCACAGGGCACAAGCTGTCTTCGTCTTTGGGCTGAAGATGTTGATATGGATTCATCATCGACTCAGTAGGTCATATTCGTCACTTTATTCACTCATTCCTGGTAACCCCCCGATAGTCACGCATATCTAGTTGACATATCTAGTTTTTAATATCAGTTTACACTGAGATAAGAAAAGACATGGATTAGCGATATGCACGTATCCAGATGCCGGTGGTGTTGCGCACAAAAGGTCAGAATATTGCAGGAGCTGTCATTCGTACTCAGGTGATTCTTGTGAAAAGGTTTCCGAAGCGGCTATGACCGCACGACGGAAATTAACAGACTTTGAACGCATAGAGACACTATGGCTCAACATTTCTGCAGAGGACTTCCAAAAAGTTGCTACACTACGCCGGGCAAAAGGAGATCTGACACTATATTAGGAGGTATTCGATGGCTCTTGCCACCTCAGTGTATTGGCTTTCTGTTCGCACCCATACAGCCACTGTTGTGGAAAGACGATGCGACAGTGAGTTCGAGGCGACTTTCGTGTCAGTTATGACGATACGAATGTCCAGACAACACAACACCCAGTCCCCGAGCAGAGAAAATCTACCAAGGCAGACCTTACTGAACATAAAATGTGGCGACTTACTTTCGGGCACTGGTTGGTCTGTAATACGTATCTCGACGAGGAAGAAGTCATTGGAATGCAAATCGTCAATAATTCCCACTGAGAACAGACACTTAGGGTAGGAGAACATATAGAGAGGTCAAGTGCGGAGAATGGTACCAACGCATATTGAAATGTGTGCTCAGTCCCACGTTAAACAGACTCTATTTTTCTGAAGGCACACACCCGTAGTAGCTGGAACCTAGAGGCAGGTGCTGATATATCCCAACAGCTGATAACACGAACTTAAATTTCCAGGAACGTGATCATTTGATGTAGGTGGGGAGACGGGTGTTGTGGAATAAGGTCCCTTAGAGCGACAGGAACTAGATATTTCTTAGGGGACAAGTATTGGCAGCATACTGACACCCTACATGACACACATTTTACTTCTACCGCTGTATGCATAGTAGTATTGAGGAGGGGGGCGAGGGCTGTTATTTATTATTGCTGGATATGGCTACTCCACTTTCAGCCCTGTCTTATGTGAGTTGTTCCTTTCAGTATCCTCTTGGCACAGTGAATCAGTTTTCTAAGATGTAGAGAAAGGATAAAAATCCTCCACAGTGTTAAAAATTTCATCTGCTGCGCTGTCTGTCCTGAACGAAATTAGATTCCACTACAGTGTGGGAATCAAATCATGGGCGAGATTTTTATGTATCTACCTTCCTATTTTGCGAATGAGATTGAAAACGTATCGTTGTTAAGGTTAGTCAAGAGAGACTCGTTCGTTCCCTTCGACATGCTTCATATTTCATTATTTCTCTGGAAGGAACAACCTCAGACTCGTTTATAAAAGTAAGTGTGGTATATTCTGATGGTTTGACCTTCTTTCTTCTGGTTTTTCTTAATTCGTGTACTTTTTTCAGCTACGACGTTGGCACGGATGAACATTTTTTTGATGCTGTTTGCTTATCTTTGCAATAGTCTTTTCTGTTGTGAGGCATGATTTCCAGTTCCCTACGTAATTGATACAACTGTATCCGATACATGTGGCTGGCTGATGGCTTAGCAGGAAATGGATGTGCGAGTTTAGGTTAGTGTATGGCAAATTTTAAAGTGCGGATCACGTTCTTTTTGCCATCAGCTACAATTGGGGAGATTACCCCTTAAATTTACAGCATCTATTTCGTTGGAATTTGAAACACACTCCGTTAAAGTGTTCCACTGATGGGACCTCTGGCTGGATCGAAAAGCAATGCTTCAAAGGAGGATGACCTATTCCCAGACGTGTAAATGTCACTTCACTACATCTCCCATAACCGGAAGGAGGATCTTCAGAGCAGGAAATATAATTTCACGAACCGCAGCTTATTTGCCAACAATTGCTACCATTGTGTTTCCCAATAACTGACGGATTATTGGCTCATAATCTGGGAGACCCTGCAAGAGGACAACTCATACTTCTGCATGGTGTCTCTGACAAGGTTCTGTGTTGGCATTTTCAGCTTTCTCATTTCCCTGGATACCAACGTGCCATGATAACCAAAAGAATACTGTTTCCTTTCTCTGGTTATGGGGATGCATCAGGGAGTCCTGAATCTTCTGAAGCATTTTATCTGCCTGGTTTATCGAGATATCTTGTAGAAGGCAGTGAGACAGTTGGAGTTGATAGGAAAATTCTTCCCCTCTCTAAAGCCTCAATTACATCAGCATGCAGCGGAGCATAAGTAATTGGCGGAGGAGTCGATTAAGGTGGCTGATAGTTACTGGAGAACATGTTGTGCAAGTGAAAGTAATTCACACGCAGCTTATATGATTAAATAATTTATCCCTTGCACAGGCAATGCAGATATCCTTTCCTATATGTAGTAGATTGAATAATCTACGAAAGGATAACGTTCTACGAGTCGGGGCGTGGAATGTCTGAAGCTTGAACGTGGTAGGGAAACTAGAAAATCTGAAAAGGGAAATGCAAAGGCTCAATCTAGATATACTGTAGTAGGGGTCAGTGAAGTGAAGTGGAAGGAAGACAAGGATTTCTGGTCAGATGAGTATCGGGTAATATAAACAGCAGTAGAAAACGGTGTAACAGGTGTAGGATTCGTTATGAATAGGAAGGTAGGGCAGAGGGTGTGTTACTGTGAACAGTTCAGTGACCGGGTTGTTCTAATCAGAATCGACAGCAGACCAACACCGACAACGATAGTTCAGGTATACATGCCGACGTCGCAAGGTGAAGATGAACAGATAAAGTGTATGAGGATATTGAAAGGGTAATGCAGTATGTAAAGGGGGACGAAAATCTAATACTCATGGGCGACTGGAATGCAGTTGTAGGGGAAGGAGTAGAAGAAAAGGTTACTAGGAATGAAAGAGGAGAAAGACTAATTGAGTTCTGTAACAAGTTTCAGCTAGTAATAGCGAATACCCTGTTCAAGAATCACAAGAGGAGGAGGTATACTTGGAAAAGGCCGGGAGATACGGGAAGATTTCAATTAGATTACATCATGGTCAGACAGAGATTCCGAAATCAGATACTGGATTGTAAGGCGTACCCAGGAGCAGATGTACTCAGATCACAATATAGTAGTGATGAAGAGTATGCTGAAGTTCTAGACATTAGTCAGAAAGAATCAATACGCAAAGAAGTGGGATACGGAAGTATTAAGGAATGACGAGATACGTTTGAAGTTCTCTAACGCTATAGATACAGCAATAAGGAATAGCGCAGTAGGCAGTACAGTTGAAGAGGAATGGACATCTATAAAAAGGGCCATCACAGAAGTTGGGAAGGAAAACATAGGTACAAAGAAGGTAGCTGAGAAGAAACCATGGGTAACAGAAGAAATACTTCAGTTGATTGATGAAAGGAGTAAGTACAAACATGTTCCGGGAAAATCAGGAATACAGAAATACAAGTCGCTGAGGAATGAAATAAATAGGAAGTGCAGGGAAGCTAAGACGAAATGGCTGCAGGAAAAATGTGAAGACATCGAAAAAGACGGACTCAGCATACAGGAAAGTCAAAACAACCTTCGGTGACATTAAAAGCAACGGTGGTAACATTAAGAGTGCAACGGGAATTCCACTGTTAAATGCAGAGGAGAGAGCAGATAGGTGGAAAGAATACATTGAATGCCTCTATGAGGGTGAAGATTTGTCTGATGTGATAGAAGAAGAAACAGGAGTCCATTTATAAGGGATAGGGGATCCTGTATTAGAATCGGAATTTAAAAGAGCTTTGGAGGACTTACGGTCAAATAAGGCAGAAGGGATAGATAACATTCCATCAGAATTTCTAAAATCATTGGGGGAAGTGGCAACAAAACGACTATTCACGTTGGTGTGTAGAATACAGGAGTCTGGCGATATACCATCTGGCTTTCTGAAAAGCATCATCCACACAATTCCGAAGACGGCAAGAGCTGACAAGTGCGAGAATTATCGCACAATCAGCTTAACAGCTCATGCATCGAATCTGCTTACAAGAATAATATACAGAAGAATGGAAAAGAAAATTGAGAATGCACTAGGTGACGATCAGTCTGGCGATGAGTCTGGCGATATACCATTTGAGTTTCTGAAAAGCCTCATCCACACAATTCCGAAGACGGAAAGAGCTGACAAGTGCGAGAATTATCGCACAATCAGCTTAACAGCTCATGCATCGAATCTGCTTACAAGAATAATATACAGAAGAATGGAAAAGAAAATTGAGAATGCACTAGGTGACGATCAGTTTGGCTTTAGGAAAAGTAAAGGGACGAGAGAGGCAATTCTGACGTTACGGCTAATAACGGAAGCAAGGTTAAAGAAAAATCAAGACACTTTCATAGGATTTGTCGACCTGGAAAAAGCGTTCGACAATATAAAATGGTGCAAGCTGTTCGAGATTCTGAAAAAAGTAGGGGTAAGCTATAGGGAGAGACGGGTCATATTCAATATGTACAACAACCAAGAGGGAATAATAAGAGTGGACGCTCAAGAGCGAAGTGCTCGTATTAAGAAGGGTGTAAGACAAGGCTGTAGCCTTTCGCCCCTACTCTTCAAGCTGTACATCGAGGAAGCAATGATGGAGATAAAAGAGAGGTTCAAGAGTGGAATTAAAATACAAGGTGAAAGGATATCAATGATACGATTCGCTGATGACATTGCTATCGTGAGTGAAAGTGAAGAAGAATTAAATGATCTGCTAAACGGAATGAACAGTCTAATGAGTAAACAGTATGGTTTGAGAGTAAGTCGGAGAAAGACGAAGGTAATGAGAAGTAGGAGAAATGAGAACAGCGAGAAACTTAACATCAGGATTGATGGTCACGAAGTCAATGAAGTTAAGGAATTCTGCTACCTAGGCAGTAAAATAACCAATAACGGACGGAGCAAGGAGGACATCAAAAGCAGACTCAGTATGGCAAAAAAGGCATTTTTGGCCAAGAGAAATCTACTAATATCAAATACCGGCCTTAATTTGAGGAAGAAATTTCTGAGGATGTACGTCTGGAGTACAGCATTGTATGGTAATGAAACATGGACTGTGGGAAAACCGGAACAGAAGAGAATCGAAGCATTTGAGATGTGGTGCTATAGACGAATGTTGAAAATTAGGTGGACTGATAAGGTAAGGAATGAGGAGGTTATCCGCAGAATCGGAGAGGAAAGGATTATGTGGAAAACACTGATAAGGAGAAGGGACAGGATGATAGGACATCTGCTAAGACATGAGGGAATGACTTCCATGGTACTAGAGGGAGCTGTAGAGGGCAAAAACTGTAGAGGTAGACAGAGATTGGAATACGTCAAGCAAATAATTGAGGACGCAAGTTGCAAATGCTACTCTGAGATGAAAAGGTTAGCACAGGAAAGGAATTCGTGGCGGGCCGCATCAAACCAGTCAGTAGACTGATGACCAAAAAAAAAAAAAAATTTTGTAGAGCTCTGACCCACCAGGGTAGCCGAGAGCGCTAACGCGCTGCTTCCTAGACTCGGGTAGGCGCGCCGGTCCCGGATCGAATCCGCCCGGCGGATTAACGATGAGGGCCCCGTGAGCCGGCCAGCCTGGATGTGGTTTTTAGGCGGTTTTCCACATCCTGATAGGTGAATACTGGGCAGGTCCCCATGTTCCGCCTCAGTTACACGCGTCGCAGACATTTGAAACGCGTCCGCACTGTTTCGCGATTTACACTAGACGCAGACAGTTGGGGTACACTGATTCCGTCCTGGGGCGGGAAGTGGGGGGGGGGGGGGGGCTACGGGGTGGCGGCAGGAAGGGCATTCGGTCATCCCTAACACTAACATTGCTATATCCGTTGTAACCACACCGACCCTGCTATCGCCGTGGGACTACGGCGTAAGCGAAAGAAAGAATGTAATAGAGCTTTGTGTCCTGTAATCCTGCTGATACTAACTGTATCTTGGACAGAATAAGGTAAGTCCTCCATAACACAGTTACTGAATACAATAATGTAATAAATCTGTCACTGGAAACCAGACATGAGAAGTTTATTGTTGTAGCTATGAGTGTACCGTTGGACGACCAGAAAAATGTTCATTAATCTGCGTCAGCACTACCTTTGGGCAAAAAGTGCTCTGAACGTGAATGAAACAATACCGAAGTAGTGCATACACACATCCATACACACATTGCAGAGAAAATCTAGCGGCGCGGGATTAGACGAGCGGTCTTAGGCGCTGCAGTCATGGACTGAGCGGCTGGTCCTGGCGGACGTTCGAGTCCTCCCTCGGGCATGGGTGTGTGTTTTTGTCCCTTGGATAATTTGGGTTAAGTTGTATGTAAGCTTAGGGACTGATGACCTTAGCAGTCAAGTCCCACAAGATTTCACACACATTTAAACATTTTTAGAAAATCTAGTAAGAGCGCAATGCTCTATTGCAGCTAATCATCGACTTTAAGGAAGACCTAACCCAAGGGGAGATGATATAGAATACCGGAAGGGGGAGTACAGACGGGACAATTCATCTCATCTAGCCGGCCGGGGTGGCTGAGCGGTTCTAGGCGCTACGGTTTGGAACCACGCGACCGCTACGGTCGCAGGTTCGAATCCTGTCTCGGGCATGGTTGTGTGTGATGTCCTTATGTTAGTTAGGTTTAAGTAGTTCTAAGTTCTAGGGGACTGATGACCTCAGAAGTTAAGTCCCATACTGCTCAAAGCCATTTCCATTCATCTCATCTAAGTTTTTCACATAGCAACGCAAAAGCGGCGAAGCCAAGCTGGGGACGCCCACGTAACTTTACTAAGGACTGAGAAAAAGTAAGCAAAAATGAGAGACAGCTACGGGATGTTGGTAGTTTTAAGGGCTCGTCGTTCGAGTTTTCCGTTGAGCCAGACTCCCACTACTTGTCTCCAGCTACCAACATGTGTGGGGGTGACTTGAATGAACTACTTCCACATTCTAAGCCAATGGTGAGCATCCCCTACAGATGGCAAGTGTGGCCAAGTAGTGCCCAAGGCAACTGCGCCAGTCTTTCGGGACTGTGAAGTGTCGCTCCATCTAACGGCCAAAATTGGCGCCCTTTGTGCCGTCCTAAGGCTACCGAGGCAGTTTCCCCGTCCTTATTTGTAACATTACTGCTTACTCAAATAAGAGTGTTATCAATGTCGCAGTTCATGTGACGATAATAGAAGCGGGAGACAGGTTAGTGGCGTTACGAGCTGCTCTAGCAATTTAAAACTAGTATATTTATTCGGTCGATTTCAAAGAGAGGAAGTCATTAGCTCATTTGTACCTATTTTAGAAACGAAGTGCTACAAGAACCTTAAGGATCGCCTACATTTCTGTACCATAGATCGCAGATTGCTTTGACAGGCAAATCCTGAAGACATGGCCGGAGAAAACGAATGAGTTCCCATCAATTCTGTTTAAAGATTGTGTGTTCCCTTTAATGCGAAGTAGTCAACGGTCTGTCAAACACTGAGAAAGAGGAATAAATAATAAATTTTTTCGTGGGATCTCTAGAGGAATTTTTCGTATTTGACACGAACTCTCGGTACCGGTGGATTTCTTGGAACTGATTTTTGACTACACCGCTTGAATGAGATTATCCGGTACCGGATTAGCGACATAGTAAGAGGTATAAAATGCTACGGTCAAGGGGCACTGTGCCTGGGTAAAAAAATAAAAAATAAAAAAAAGACCACACCTGCCAAGTTCGGTATGAGTGGTATTCTCCCTATCACCCAATAGAAAGACAGTGGTGTCCAAATCTACAAAGAGCAGTAACAATTTAAGCTAATTTCTAGAAGTTAGCGCTGGCCACGCCATAAATTACGATGTGTCGTAATTTGACAACACCGCGAAACTTAAAGGGAATTCTCTAATGTCATCTGAGCTAGTCGTAATGTGTTATTGTAATCTTCAGTCCGAAGACAGGTTTGATTGAGCTTTCCGTGCTACTCTATCCATGCAGGCCTCTTCGTCTCCTTATAACTGCTGCAACCTACATCCTTTGCTTACTGTATTCATCTCTTTGTCACCATCCACGATATTTGTCCTTACACTTATCTCCAACACTAAACTGGTGATCTCTTGATGTCACAGAATGCATTCTATCAACCGACAACCCGATCCATTAGAATAGGGTTCTATTGATTACCAATACGAAAGCAGTTAAGGAAAACCTTATTTATTTTAGTAAGTCTACTATGGACTGTTGTAGTGCAATATACTATAGTTTCGTGGTTCCTGCGTTTCTTTTGTGTCATTGTTTCTTTCCCAGACTAACAGAATACAACTGCTTAACACCAGTAGAATATATTAAGTGAGTCAAATATAGTTTTTTTCTGGAGATTGCGAAATTTGTCGACAGGAATACGAGAAGCATTGAAGAGTGAGAGGTAAGCTTACTTTTTTGTTTATATACACTAACATGTATATACACTAACATTCTATGAGCAATGTATATAACAATGTAAATAGCAGTTAGTATGTGTTTGACCTGTTAATAAAATTTTATTGTTATAATTAATTTAGTCCCCAGTAGTACAAATTTATTTTCCACTGAGGTGCGATTGATTTTTCCCAACTACCCATACAATGGTGTAAGATTGGGTACCTGGTTTCACACTGTGCAACCATACACTCTAGTGGACCCTCGTTTATGGAAATGTGAAATGATTTCTGGTGTTACACTAACTATTAATAATAACGCGAGTGTATCCAGTAGCTTCGTAGCACAATGGTTAAGGTTCCAGGCTCGTAGGCTAAAGATCGCATTCTCAATACTTACAGAACGATAATGTTTTAAAAATCATCAGAATGATTGTTGTCTTTATTTTTATTTTTTAATTTGGTTTTTAATGTAATTTTTTCCTTAAATTTAATTTCTGCTGCTTGGATGCCTCATTTCAGTAGTTGTATGTACTTTATTATCTTGTACAAATATCCTATAGTGAATTTACATTCAAAAATATGATTGCAGTACAGTAGGGCTCATATTCTCTAATGGTTGCGAAAAGAATTTATCTTTTACATTTTCCTGTGGGGACAACCATCCAAGAAAATGTATATATAGTTTTGGGACAAGTCTTCTGTAATTGTACAATTTGTGAAGCTATTAGAGAGCCTAGCCGCCCTAATTCGTCTTAGCAGATGTTGGAAGAAATCGTTAGACATTATATCTTTTCACACTGCTGCCAGTCTTCACGTAACTGATGTGTGGACATGTTCAATCTAATATCATATTTATTACTAAAACTAAGTACTACATATAAGCAGCTTTCACGAAACTGTGTAACTTCCATGTGATGTTTCTACCACAGCACACGATGTGCAAGAAACGTATGTTGTCAGTACTGACGCTACTGCTTCCCCCCGTGGCGCCCATCACTCTACGACACTTCATGAACTTTTTCTCCTCTCCCCACATTTCCCTCTGGGCAAGGGTTACTAAGACTTTTACGGTCTATAAATAAAGTGTTTCGTCTGCTATCTTTAATCGATATATTGGTAATTTTTAGAAATTAAACTTTTGCTGTAGATGAATAAAAATACCGTAATTATGGTGACACAAGCTAAATTGTCAATCGAAAAAAAAAAAAAGATAAAGTTACAGCAAAATGAAAGGCTCCTTAGGATGACACTGGCTGGTATTCAAAACGAAATAAAATATAACCTTTTATGAAAACAGTTTATAAGGGTAGAGCTCAATGGCACAGTCATTTCGATTAAGACTTTGAAAGAAATTGGTGATGAATCTCTTCATATTACTCTAACCTGTGCCAGCCCTTTAATCTCCCAAAAACACTGCAACCTGCATCCTTCTGAATTGGAGTTCATCCCGCGACCTGCAGTTTACGATTCTAGATGTTCGTTCATTTTTGAAATATGGGGTGTCACATGTTATTGATGGATATGTGTAAAATTTCAAGGTTGAGACATTTTTCGACACATGCGTTATTCGTGAGATGGGTCAAATAATCCCCAAACAGAAAAATGAGGTAAACATTCTGTCACAGACTGTTCTGTAGATCATTTTGAGATCTATGATTTAGTATAGTATTTAGTACTTTAGGATACACAACGAATACGCTTTACAAACGTAAATGAATGAACTCGGAGAAAATTCTGCTGCCTATGAGCTAATTTACAATTTTCTGGGTAAACCCTAATATTTACATCAAGATGATGTAGTACTAAAACGTAGATCTCAAAAATGTGTATACAAAACACTACGATAGCACATGTTGGCCTTATATGGTTCACCGAAATTCGCCACTTTACTGTTTTGCATTTTCTGTGGCCATCGACTTCAAACGATGAAATTAGTGATTGTGGGTAAACTGAAAACATGAAGAGATGTCATAAAAGTGTTTTGTGTACGGTACATGTTTTTGGGTGCATGTCAAGACATTTCAAAGAGTGAGGTGTTTTTATTTTCACAAATAAAAGAAAATACATAAACTAATTTTTGGAAGCTTTGCTTTTGGTTTTTTAAAAAGTTGTGATTCCTGTTCCCGTAACTTTAAATTCTATTTTCTGCCGTTGATGTTTTCATCTGCCAGTGACTGGGCATATCTGCCTTATTTGCGAGGACGTTGTTCAACGAATGCCATTTTCGAGTAGTTTGCTGCTGTACACTCTCGGTTCGGAACGAATTAGCACAGGTATCCACTCACATGTCACTGCGTCGACGTTTACTCTCCTGCAGGTGGTGCATTCAGATTGTTCTATTACGTTAGTGCCGGTATACTGCGAAATTACAGCAATATCTATGCAATTAATGAGTTTTCAAACGTTTACTGTAGTATAAGAAATTACGTAAATTTTTCACCTCTAGGTTGAACGGCAGAAGGATGTGAAACCTGGGACTTAACCTTACACCAACGTACGGCAATGTACAAATGATATTATAGTCGAACGCACAGTAAGTTATCCCAATCATCAACATCGTCTTCCAAGCAAACATAGCTTAAGAAGCATGGCTAACGTCTCTCACTCCTGAAACGTCTTCTTCGCGCCAAAGAGAGGTAAAAGAGTATATTACATACTTATATTATTGTATATTCTACAAGCCAAAGAACTATACAAGAGTAAATGGTACTCCAACACCATTGGTGAATAACAGAGCAACTTTAATTGAGATTATTGTACTGCGAATGGAAATAGCGAAACGCTACATATGAACAATAACTTTTTGATTCGACACAATATAGCAGTGTTATGTTATTCCGAATTACGATGCAAAGTTTCTTCGGACATGTATGCATGCCCAAAGGAACTTTACATCCTAGTTCGGAATAACACAGGCACTGCAATGTAGAATTTGTCCGCCGACACCGGGCAAACGACTTTCAAGTAAAATTTCTTCCCTGTACGGGATTATACAAAATGGTTGTACGAGTACAGGCTGTAGACACATATTTCACGACATATGGAAATCTGGGTAGGGGGCCGTCCAGCTCAGATACTCAAATGGCAAGGTACCGTTCGCGATAAGCGAGAACTGTGGCTTCGTGTCCTGGTCCCACACAAATTTTTATTTTCGTCATTCCATTATACAGCTAATGGTAGTCCATATTCGTAATTACGAACGCATTTCATGTAAACCATGATTCGTTCAAAAGGCATGTTTCGCACACAAACGTAACCTAACGAACAACAATCACTGAGATATTGGTTATGTTATTCATAATCTAAAGGTTAACTTCTTGTTTTGTTTGCAACGTTACAGAGTCAGGCGGTCGGTCAAAGATTACGAAAGATCATTTGGATGACTGGAAGATCACGAATATTTTGCTGTAAAGGCTCGAAGAAGGCACTTCACATAGACATGAGATAGTTTCATTCTTAGTTTACAAAAACTGGGATGCATATCTCTATTCTCACCTTATGAGTCAAACTGACTTCGAGACAGCACAAAAGTATTGGCAGACAGTCTCATAACGAATTATTTCGGTTATAAGTTTTTAGCAGTAAGAGGTCTTGCGTTTCAGGGTAGAGATGAAACTGTTAGATCACCTCACAATCACAATAATTTACGTTTATTAGACTTAACAGGTAAATCTGACATTTTTGTTGCCCAGCATATATATATATATATATATATATATATATATATATATATATATATATATATATATATATTCAGCAAATAAGGGATAGGAATATAAATCATTTTTGTGTTAAATAACATGCGAGGAATTTATCCAAGAGGAACTTTATGGTTCCAGAGATCGTTTCAAGTGTAAAAGATCAGTGATGTACATACGCAGATTGAAGCCGCTAATGAAAATTTCTACCAAGGCAGCAATTCGAAGACAGGTGCCCTGTTCACTAGGCAGATGCTCTAACTACTACACCACCCTGACACAGTCACTTTATACACCTGCACCGAATACTCCAGCACGTCTCCCTCCTCGATCCATATCCAAATTCATGCCACAACCCGCTTGATATTCCCGTTAAACTCAGACCGCATTGCAGAGGCCCTTATACTGTATTGTAATAACACCACAGTATCGAACTAAACGGGGGATCCCGCCTGAAACCGGGGCATAGGTGCTTCAGTCAAATGAAACTACATAGTTCTAATGCCGTTCGAGCTTAGGGGGAACATCGAGTTGGTTGATGCATGAATAGGAATTACGATCGAGGAGGGAGGAGTGCTAGGGAGTCCATACAGTTGTGGAAAGCCATTGTGCCAGGGTGGCATAGTGGTTGGCATATCCGATAGCGAGCAGCAGACCCAGGTTCGAATCGTGGCCTTGGTGCAAGTTCTCATTCGTCGTTTCAGTCTGCAAATGAACGTCAGAAATGTATCCAGCAAACTACATCAAGCATACAGGATCATATTTTAATTTATAGAATTCTCGTGTGTCCTGACGGATCACGTCGTAATTTCTCCATGATATTTCTGCAAACAGACACATTGCCATCTTCAGGTTTTCCCTGATGAATGCTGCGCTACTGCTCTTTCCTGCTTAGCTGCTCGCCTCCCCCCCCCCCCCCCCCCCCTCCAATGAACCACGTATCTTGCCTTTCGTTGGGAGGCTTGCCTCTTGCGTGCCTCAGCGATATAGATAGCCGTACCGTAGGTGCAACCACAACGGAGGGGTATCTGTTGAGAGGCCAGACAAATGTGTGGCTCCCGAAGAGGGGCAGCAGACTTTTCGGTAGTCGCAGGAGCAGCAGGCTTGGATGATTGACTGATATGGCCTTGTAACGTCAACCATATCGGCCTTACTGTTCTGGTACTGAGAACGGCTGAAAGCAAGGGGAAAATACGGCAGTAATTTATCCCGAGGGGCATGCTGCTTTCCTCTGTGGTTAAATGATGATGGCGTCCTCTCGGGTAAAATATTCGAGAGGTAAAGTAGTTTCCCGTTCGGATCTCCGATCGGGGAATACTTAGCAGGACGTCGTTAGCAAGAGAAAGAAACCTGGCGTTCTACGGATCGAAGCCTGGAATGTCAGATCTCTTAATTGGGCAGGTAAAAAGAGAAATGTATAGGTTAAAGTTAGATATAGTGGCAATTAGTGAACTTCGGTGGCAGAAGGAACAAGACGTCTGGTCGGGTGAATAAAGGGCATAAATACAAAATCATATGACTGTGATTCAGGAATATGCTTAGAAATGAATAAAAAATAGGAGTGCGGATAAGCCACCATGAACAGCGTAGTTGTAGCCAAGATAGACACGAAGCCCACGCCTATCAGAGTAATACAGTTTTGTATGCCAACTAGCTCCGAAGATGATGAAGAGATTAAAGAAATGTATGATGCGATAAAAGAAACTATTCAAATAGTTAAGGGAGACGAAAATTTTGCAGTAATGGGGGACCGGAATTCGATTGTAGGAAAAGTAATGGGAGGAGAAATAGTAGGTGAATATGGACTGAGGGTAATAAATGAAAGAGGGAGCAGTCTGGTAGAATTCTGCACAGAGCATAACTTAATCATAGTTAACACTTAGTTTAAGAACAATGAAAGAAGAGACCTGGAGACGCTGGAAGGTTTCATATAGATTATAAAATGGTAGGACAGAAATTTAGGAATCGGGTTTTAAATTGTAAGATATTTCCAGGGGCAGACGAGGACTCTGGCCACAATTTATTGGTTATGAACTGTAGATTAAAACTGAATAAATTGCAAAAAGGTAGAAATTTAAGAAGATGGGACCCGATAAACTGAAAGAACCGGAGGTTGTAGAGAGTTTCAGAGAGAGCATTAGGGAACGGTTGACAAGAACAGGGGAAGGAAATACATCAGAAGAAGAATGGGTAGCTTTGAGAGATGAAATAGTGAAGGTAGCAGAAGATCATGTAGGTAAAAAGACGATGGGTAGTACAAATATTTGGGTAACAGAAGAGATATTGAATTTAATTGATGAAAGAAGATAATATAAAAATCCCGTAAATGAAGCAGGTGAAAAGGAATACAAACGTCTCAAAAATGAGATCGACAGGAAGTGCAAAATGGTTGGACAAATGTAAGGATGTACAAGCATATATCTCCAGCGGTGGCCGAGCAGTTCTAGGTGCTGTAGTCCGGAACCACGAAACTGCTACAGTCGTAGGTTCGAATCCTGCCTCGGGCATGGCTATGTGTGATGTCCTTAGGTTAGTTAGATTTAAGTAGTTCTAAATTTTAGGGGACTGATGACCTCAGATGTTAAGTCCCATAGTGCTCAGAGCCATTTGAACCATTTTTGATACTCCCTGCAGGAAAATTAAAAACACCTTCGGGGAAAAGAGAACCACCTTTATGAATATCAAGAGCTCAGGTGGAAAACCAGTCCGAAGTAAAGGATGGAAAGCAGAAAGGTGAAAGGAGTATGTAGAGGGTTTATACAAGGGAGATGTACTTGAGGTCTATACTATGAAGAGAGAAGGGGACGTAGATGAAAATCAAATGGGACGTATGATACTGCGTGAAGAATTTGACGTAGCACTGAAAGACCTAAGTCGAAACAAGGCCTCGGTGTAGATAACATTCCATTGGAACTACTGATAGCCTTGGGAGAGCCAGCCATGGAAAAACTGTTCCATTTGGTGAGCAAGATATATGGGACAGGCGAAATACCTTCACACCTCAAGAAGAATAATTCCAATCCCAAAGAAAGCAGGTGTTGACAGGTGTGAAAATTACCGAACTATCAGTTTATTAAGTCATGGTTGCAAAATACTAACACGAATTCCTTACAAACGAATGGAAAAAACTCATAGAAGCCGACCCTGCGGGAAATCAGTTTGGTTTCCGTAGAAATGTTGGAACACGTGAGGCAATACTTACCTTAAGACTTATCTTAGAAGATACGTTAAGGAAAGGCAAGCCCTCATCTCGTGGTCGTGCGGTAGCGTTCTCGATTCCCACGCCCGGGTTCCCGGGTTCGATTCCCGGCGGGGTCAGGGATTTTCTCTGCCTCGTGATGGCTGGGTGTTGTGTGATGTCCTTAGGTTAGTTAGGTTTAAGTAGTTCTAAGTTCTAGGGGACTGATGACCATAGATGTTAAGTCCCATAGTGCTCAGAGCCATTTGAACCATTTGAAGGAAAGGCAAACCTACGTTTCTAGTATTTGTAGACTTAGAAAAAGCTTTTGACAATGCTGACTGGAATACTCTCTTTGAAATTGTGAAGGTGGCGGGTGTAAAACACGGGGAGCGAAAGGCTATTTACAACTCGTACACAAACCACATTGCAGATATAAGAGTTGAGATACACGAAAGGGAAACAGTGGCTGAGAAGGGAGTGAGACAGGGTTTTAGCCTATCCCAGATGTTATGCAATCTGTATATTGAGCAAGCAGTAAAGAAAACGAAAAAAAAAATTGAGAAGGAATTAAAATCCATGGGGAAGACATAAAAAACTTTGAGGTTTGCCGACGACATTGTAATTCTGTCAGAGGCAGCAAAGGACCTGGAGGAGCAGCTGAACGGAATGGACAGTGTCTTAAAAGGAGGATATAAGGTGAACATAAAAAAAAGCAAAACGAGGATAATGGAATATAGTCGAATTAAATGAGGTGATTCTCAAGGAATTAGTTTAGGAAATGAGACACTTAAAGTACTAAATGAATTTTGCTATTTGGGGAGTAAAATAACTGACGGTGGTAGAAGTAGAGAGGATATAAAGTGTAGACTGGCTATGGCTAGGAAAGCGTTTATGAAGTAGAGAAATTTGTAGTATCGACTGAAGTGTCAGGAAGTCTCTTCTGAAAGTATTTGTGTGTAGTGTAGGCATATATAGAAGTGAAACAGGGGCGATAAACAGTGTAGACAAGAAGAGAATAGAGGCTTTCGAAATGTGGTGCTACAGAAGAATGTTAAAGATTAGATGGGTAGGTCACGTAACTAATGAGGAGGTACTGAACAGAATTGAGGAGAAGACGAATTTGTGTTACAACTTGACTAGAAGAAGGGATTGGTCGGTAGGACACGTTCTGATGCATCAAGGGATCACCAGTTTAGTATTGGAGGGCAGGGTGGAGGGTAAAAAACGTAGAGGGAGACCAAGAGGTGAATACACTAAGCAGATTGATGAGGATGTCGGTTGCAGTTGTTGTTCTGAGATGAAAAGACTTGCACAGGATAGAGCAGCATGGAGAGCTGCATCAGACCGATCTCTGGACTGAAGACCACGACAACAACAACAACAACAACAACAACAACATTTGCTGGCCGTTAGGGCTCCACCACATTGCTCCGCTTGCTGTCCACGTGGCGGCCGCGGCGAACGGTGGCAGTGGTGGGGCTCGTGTTTTGGCCTGCAGTGTCCACACTGCCGCGGTCGGGCGCGGACGCCACCGTGCGGGAACGCTTCTTCCTTCCCAGGTTCAGTGCAGGGTTCCACACCTCACTGAGTTGTAGGCCACTGTCTTCATTAATTAAACCGTCTTGCAGTCTGATTTCGATGACCTCTTTAATCACGCAATCCCAGAAGGAGGTGGTTTTCAAAGTATTTTTGTGCTTTCATAATCCATAGTACAGTCAGTTTTTATACTATGGTTGGCCACGGCTGATTTGGTGATCTGGCGTAGTTCAGTATCTGTTCTATTGTGCGAACAGTTTCCCCAATGTACGATTTTCCGCACTGGCTTCGGATTTAGTAAACGTCTGGTTTCCGGAACATTAGATCATCCTTTACTGAGTCTAGTACAGTCAAGGTTTTCAGAGGAGGTCGAAATACATGATTTACATTGTGTCGCTCTAGATCCTACGGATTTTTCGGTAAGTATTTCCGACGAACGATATGCACCTAAGTGATTTATTCTTTTTTTCTTCTTCTTTCTGTTGTCTTGGAACAGTCTGCCTGAATGCACGTCTTATCTGTTTACTGCTGTACCCATTCCTTCTGAATATCGTCTGCAGGTGCCTCAGCTCAGTCGGTAGGCTCTATTAGTCGCAGATTGACCATGCCCTGTGAACTAGTGTGCGTAAAACACCTTCACGCTGGGAGTTGTGGTAGCTACTGGGACAGGCAGATACAGATTAGTGTGTTTAGGCTTCCTGCACATACTGTGTCCGAAGTTGCCTTCAGGTTTCCATTTCACTAGGACATCAAGAAACGGAAGGGCGCTAACCTGTTCTGCCTCCATTGTAAACTGTGTGTTGGGGTGCAGCGAGTTGAGATGTAGGTGAAATTCTCTTAAGACGGAATGTCCATGTGCCCAAAAGACAAACGTTTCATCCATGTAGGTATAGAAACAAGTTGGTTTTGGGTCTCCTTCTTCCAGGGCCATCTCTTCGAAGTTCTCCATGAACAAATTTGCCATACCTGGCGTTAGGGGACATCCCACGACGTCGCCGTCTGTCTGCTCATAGTAATTTCCATCAAACAGGAAATACGTTGAAGGAAAGTACAAATCACTGGCGTGTACACTGTTCGAAGGAAACACTTTCAGAAAAGTAGGCAGGATACTAGAGCGACGCAATGTAACATGTGTATTTCGACCATCTGCGAAAACATTGACTCCACTAAGCTCAGTAAAGGACGATCTAGGCCTCCTCAAACCTGAAGTTTACCACATCCACTGCTAGTACAGCATATCGTACATTGGGGAAACCGTTCGCATGGTAGAAGAGAGGCGCTTTGAACATAAATGCCGCAGTGAACTACGCCAAACCGCCAATCAGCTGTGGCCGACCGTAGTTTAAAAATTGGCCACACTATTATGAAAACACCAAAATACTTAGGTAATCGTCCTCCTTTTGGGATTGCATAAATAAAGAGGCCTTCTAAATCGGATTTATTTGTATTGTGGGACAGCTCCAGCTTCGTCCTGCTGCCAACAGAGAACACCTCAATGCTGACGCAGTAGAGAAAGCAAGCAGAAATATATACCAGTAGTGGTACAAGTCCGTGTGCGTTTGTGCATTGCTGCGTGTTGCTATTTCTTGCGAAGATGATGGATTCAGGAGGATTATCAAGTGACTGTCATACAACTGATGATCCAGATTTTCAAACGATTGCAATTAAAAAAAATTACTTACTTTTATCTCAGCACTATAGACATTTTGTTCCAAAAAAGTATATGCGAGAATGGAGGTCATGTTGACAATAACAATGGAAAATTATGGTGTCCATCTCAATGTATTTCACATACACATATGTTTTCAGTCATCTAGTGCTGTATAAATCATAACTTGTGTTACATTCTATCTAGATACCAATACCAATGACGATGAAACTTCCAATGAAAGTACAAAAAATGACGAAACAGGATACACTGTTACTGATGCCTGTGCGAACGGTGCAGCCTCTAATATGCGGACAAAAATGAAGCATACTCTACGCAAGAAAGATGCAAGGAAAACGGACACATATGAAAAGCTTATTCGAAAGAAAAAAAGGAACACTGCGGAGTTAAACATCACAGCAACTGGTAAAATAATTCCTCCAAAACATTTCGCAATGTGGAGTGCAGGTGTGCACGTAAATGTTTCAATAAAATTTCTGAGGATGAAGGAGACGCTATTTGACAGTTTCTGGGCTATTGGTGATATCAGTCGGCAAAATAGTTATTTGAATGGTTTATGCACGTATCTTTCAGTTAACTGCCGACAGCCAAGAGATGGCTCTGGTTCACAGAAAAGCTGTATTTATGAATTTCGGTTACTTGTGAACGGAAACTGTGCAAAAGTATGCAAGAAGATTTTCTTGAATACTTTTGACATATCTAATGGACGACTCTCCAAGCTTTTAGCAAAAAGCAAGGAAGAAAGTACACCTCACCCTGATGGAAGGGGCAAACATCAGAATAAATTCTGTGTACCGGAAGATCTGATCAATGATGTAAAGGAACAGATCAAAAGCTTTCCAGTTTCCGAGAGCCATTATGCAATGATGGATAATCCCTACAAAAGGTTTTTAAATCCTGAGCTGTGTGTGGCCAAAATGTATGATTTGTACAAAGGTCAATGCATATCTCAGAATAAAAAAATTGTGGGGAAGCACATCTATCCAAAAATCTTTAACAAAGACATCAACCTGTTATTTCGACCACCAAGTAAAGACACTTGCTCTTGTGACAAATTGACCTTTAAAATTGACGCTGCTACCAATGCAGAAGAAAAAAGGAAGCTTCATAATGAAAAGGAGCTTCACCTTAGGAGGGATGAAGCTGCAGGGCCGGCCGCGGGGGCCGTGCGGTTCTGGGCACTTCAGTCCGGAACCGCGTGACTGCTACGGTCGCAGGTTCGAATCCTGCCTCGGGCATGGATGTCTGTGAGGTCCTTAGGTTAGTTAGGTTTAAGTAGTTCTAAGTTCTAGGGGACTGATGACCTCAGATGTTGAGTCCCATAGTGCTGAGAGCCATTTGAACCATTTGAAGCTGCAGGAAAGGCAATGGCTATAGAGACAGCATCTACTGAAGAGGTAGATTCTCAGGTGTTCGTGTTATATTTGACCTGCAAAAACCACTTATATTTCCTAAACAGACAACATCGATATCGTACTACAAAAGAAAGATGTACGTGTGTAATTTTGGTTGCCACAATTTAACTAACGGCAAATCCATATGTATTTTTGGGTGTGACATCTGGATCAAGGGATTCACAGGAAATTGGTACATGTTTATTGAAACATATTGAGAAGTGTGTCACTTCTGAAAAAAAGGTAGTTGAGTACAGAGACACGTGTGGTGGGCAATATAGGAACATAAACATTGCCGTAACACCAATGAAAGTAACACATTCACAGGTTTATATACAATGTTCAATTTATTTTATTTCAGTAGTGGTACAGCTTCATTACCTCCACTGTTCTGCCTATAACGCTGCTGAAATTAATGATCCAAACAAATAGAAAGAAAGGTTCATATCTTGCAACAAGCCATATACTTTAGTATTTGTGGTATCTCAACTGTAGATTTTTCAACGCTCATTTACCTTTAGGACTCTGTATCTCAGAATAGAATTGCTACAAGCCATATACTTTAATATTTGTGGTATCTCAACTGTAGATTTTTCAACGCCCATTTACCTTTACAACTCTGTATCTCAGAATGAACGAAAATGGACTTGTACCAGTATTGAAATAAGCCCTTCATATGTAAACAGGTACAATACGGCGCTGCGGTGAGCAACGCCTGTATAAGCCAACAACTGTCTGGAGCAGTTGTTAGATTGGTTACTCCTGCTACAATGGCAGGCTATCAAGATTTAAGTGAGCTTGAACGTGGTGTTACAGACGGCGCAAGAGCGATGGGATACGCATCTCCAATGTGACGATGAAGTGGGGATTATCCCGTACGACCATTTCAAGAGTGTACCGTGAATATCAGGAATCCGCTAAAACATCAAATCCCCGACATCGCTGTGGTCGGAAAAAGATCCTACAAGAGCGGGACCAGCGACGACTAAAGACAAACGTTCTACGTGACAGAAGTGCAACCCTTCTCAAACTGCGGCAGATTTCAATGCTTGGCCATCAACAAGTATGAGCGTGCGAACCATTCAACGAAACATCATCGGTATGAGCTTTCGGAGCCGAATGTCCACTCGTGTACCATTGATGAATACACAACACAAAGCTGTACGCCTAACCTGGGCCCGTCAACACCGACATTGGACTGTTGACTGGAAACATATTGCATGGTCGGACGAGTCTCGTTTCACATTGGATCGAGCGGATGGACGTGTACGGCTGTGGAGACATCCTCATGAATCCATAGGTCCTGCATGTTAGCGGGGGACCACCAGACGCCCCAGAAATGAAAGTAATTGAGTATGCCTTGCAAGTTGCTGTTCAGAAGAGATCTCCACCCTTTCGTACTCTTACGGATTTATGGACAGCCCTACAGGATTCATGGTGTCATTTCCCTCCAGCACTATATCAGACAATAGTCGTGTCCATGCCACGTGGTGTTGCGGCACTTCTACGTGCTCGTGGGTGCCCTAGACGATATTAGGCAGGTGTTCCAGCTTGTTTGGCTCTTCAGTGTATGTGGGTAATTAAGAGATGCCGGTATTAATCTGTTTCATGGAATTCGACGCCATTTGTATCGCATGTACACCATCTGACTCTTATAGTGCACTATGCCCTGCAATCTGGGCCAGTAGAAAAACTTGTAAGCTTCTTGAACGTGGAACGCCACACTGCTCAGCAACTGGCCCAAAGCTTTCTAGATCGTTTAAATAAGAATGTCGTGGGTATCTAGCAATGTCATGGGAAAAGCTATGGCAATGCCAGAACCCTGAGTGGAAAGTACACTGGCGTAGAAGAACGAATTAAGAAGATAAATTGATACATAGAATACTTTTTCAGATTTGACATTCATTTAATTTGTTTGTCAAGTGTGCTGCAGAATGCTGTACCGAAACCTTATCTTTGTGCGGTATCGCTGAGAGACTCTGTACATCTATCATCCACTTCTACTTGTCGTTGGGGTCTTCATTTGAAAGCACTGAAAGAAACTGCTTCAAAATTTCCGGTTTA